>NW_028170652.1:0-12313 GCF_963971535.1 Notolepis coatsorum | reverse complement strand
AGTGGGGGGGAGAGAGGGGAGGCAGTGGGGGGAAGGGGGAGGGGCGTCAGTACAGCTTCATCACAATGTTCAAGATAGTTATTGTTGTTGTTTTTTTTTAGGCAGATGCTGACATCTGATTTCCAAGCACTGTGTGTCGACTTGTCTTAGCTGATTTTTGTCATCGTTTATTTATTTCTATTTGTTGTGCCTATTACTGCATGCAAATGAGGGTAGCCTCAGTGTCTCACGAGGTGGAAAGAAAGGGTCGACATTAAAGGAAGTGAAAGGAAGTGAAATCTATATTTCGTGACGTACGCTGTTGATCATGAGGTGCATGATGGTCTTGGGCATGAGGTCACGGATGGACTTGTTGACGATGCCGGTGTAGGAGTCCACCAGGTTACGGATGGTCTCCACCTGCCGCTCCAGCTGGGGGTCCATGGACACGGTGTCCCCCGGGGGGGCCACCTCCTCACTGTCAACCTGGGGAAGGAGGGGGGGGGGTCATGTGAAGAACGAATTAATGAATGAATGATTTTATTTCTGTCTTAAACATTTTTTTTTACAACGCATAGTAATAGAACTTACAAAAAAAAACAAAAAAAATAAAATGACCAAAAAGGCTTACATTACACTATTTACACAAACAAAAAGAAAAATACAAAAAAGAAACATAATTCAGCATATCATATCATAACCAGAAGAGGTGTGATTATGAATTGTTATTAGACTGCAAAAATTGTATAATTGATAATATGATAGCATGTACAACAGTGCTGTATATACATTTATATTTACCGCATATATATATATATATATATATATATATATATATATATATATATATATATCTGTCTGAATATACTGTCTGCATATAATCCTCATATAAATATATATATTTATATACATAATCCTTTTTGCATATCTGTAGATACTATATCTATACATATCCCTTACTAGTTATGCTGCTGGCCAGTAACCATACTGTCTTTATACCTGTATCACTGTACATATTAATACTACAACTCTGTACATACATCTGATTAGCACTATTACTCAGTAGTACTCGTTTATATATTTTATAACCAGTTTAATCACCTGTACATTGTATATTACTGCTGCACTTTACTGCTACATTTGAACTCTGGTTGGATGCCAAACCTCTTCTCGTTGTACTGTATGATGACAATACATTTGAATCTAATCGAATCTAATTGTACACGTATATAGCAAATGTCCCTCTTCTCAGATGGCGCTTTAATGCCCGTCTCCTTAAACCGACGCCGTAATGCGCATCGTGCCTCCTCTGCCGCATGACACCCGTCTCATCCCTTTTGTACAGTGTGCGTGCATGCGTGTGTGTGTGTGTGTGTGAGTGTGTGTGTGTGTGAGTGTGTGTGAGTGTGTGTGTGTGTGTGCGTGCACAACAGGTGGTCTCTGCACCTTGTCGCTCACCAGCACCACGTGTCAAATACCAGTCGAGGTGGCCATTTTGAATAGTCTGTACTAGGGCTGTCAGTGTATCGCGTTAATTAGATTAATTAATTACACAGCAAATGATCGCGTTATGAAAATGAACTCAAAATAAAATTTTTATATTATTTCTTTTTTCATTCCATAAGGACGTAGAATAAACATTTACAAACTTTTTTTTTTTAAATGGCCCATTTGCATGTTCTTGGTATCTGATTCTAGGGACATCTACGATCTCAATGTATTGCCAGTGTCAGAAATACTGTGTCTGTTACGAGGCTTGAGTCAATTGTAATGAACCAAATGAGAATATCAATTCAATTATTGTTAATTAATTTTTTTTTGCTGTGAATAACACAATGCTAAGCTAAAATTGACCAGACCTGAAAAATCGAAGGAAATTAATAAATGGAAGATGATTAAACAGAAGGTTTTGTAGATACAGTACTGAATTCTGCCATCCGGACGGACACATGTGATTTGAAATATGATTATAGAATATAAAATATCAGGCCTAAAATGGTTATGCGATTAAAATGCGATTAATTAGATTAATTAATTACAAATCCTGTAATTAATTAGATTAATTTTTTTTAATCACCTGACAGCACTAGTCTGTACACCAATAGGCAACTACTGTGAGTTTGTTACATGTGCGTGTGTGTGTGTGCGTGTGCGTGTGTGTGTGTGTGTGCGTGTGTGTTCTCTGAAGCACCTGGTCTCTCTCAGGGTAAACCCCTGCTCTGAGGAAAGAGGCCTTCCAGCTGTCTACGTCCTCCTGAGTGCCACAGGACAGCTCGATCTGACGCAGGTCTTTATACACGTTCCTGTAACACACACGCACATGCACGCACGCACACACACACACACACACACACACACACACACACACACACACACACACACACACACACACACACACACACACACACACACACACACACACACACACACACACACACACACACACACGCACACACGCACACGCGCACACACACACACACACACACACACACACACGCACACACACATTTGAATGATTTATTTATGCCCATAAATACAAGTATCTCAAGGACATAAACACTAATAATGCAGTCAGATATTGAGCGACAGTTAGTTACAAAAGTGCCTGATTGGCCACATTGTTGCAACACAAACAGGATACTAACACATGATGAAAATATCAGTAGCACCCGAGCTGGTGAAAAGTAACAGGTTAAAAAATGAAACGTCATGGATATAAGAAGCAGCTCCTCCATACTGAGCAACACCTTGCTAACGGCTTGGCTCTTCTTAGAGCAGTGTTTCTAAACGTGTGGACCCCCCCCCCCCTATTTACATATTTATATATCACGTTCTTTATAATCATAAACTTCCGAGTGGAGAAATAACACACACATAATACATATAATAACTAGTTTTTGGCCGGTAAAAATCTTCTAAAGCCAAAACGTTTATTTTGTTCCCTGTTTTTCAGCATTTAGAGAAGTTGTATGTACTGATAAACAATGTCATAGTAACTGGTGGGTGTTATTATTATTACAAGATAATAAAGGAGCTATAATGAGTCAACAGATACAAAGCAGTAACGGCATGTAGGTTACTCACCATACTCATCCACACTACACAGCATTTACAGACATAAATAAACTTCATGGCTCATCTCCTACTCTGGGTATTCAGTAGGTCTGGTCAGAGAGGCAACTAGTACCCATGTGACCTAAGGATAGTAGTACCGCACTTGAAAAACACGTCAATAATTTTGAAATGTTCAATTGCAAATTGAATCAATTGTTGTTGTTTTTTCTTGTAAATTAATTGTTAATCGCGATGCTTTGGAAAACAAACAACTGTGACCATTTCTCTCTATTTTTTAAAAAGCACACAGTCCGAGTGTCTATTGAACTGTATTGTTATGTATGTTTTTGTGCTAGCAAAAGGGATTGCACAATTTCAAAAAAAGATTCCTCCGTTTTTTGGTTATCGTTACTGAGGATGTTATTGTTAAGTGGTTGCACAATTTGAAAGCTCACGATATTGATGTTATTTCAATCAATTTAAACTTGGCCCATTTCATGACTATTTTGTCGGGCGAAGGGGGGCCCAAAACATTTTGGTCCTCCAAAGGGGGGCCTGACAGAACAGGTTTGAGAACCACTTAGAGAGAGCAGCCATCTGCACATGACCTACAGTAGGCACCACATATAAAAGCCCAGCTGTGAATGGTCTGCAGCAGTTGTTTATATGACATCATCTTGGTCAGAAAGGCTTCCTCTAGGCTGTAGTCGAAAGCACAACCAACCTTTACACTATAAAATAAAAAAAAATATAATAATAACCTTCTTACCGTCTTTTTACTATTATGTACTATGCTACTATAACTCCTACAACCACCACTCCTCAGTGTCTCCCAGATGGTCATGATGAGAGCACACCTCTTAGCCCAAGCTCATTTAATCTATAAGTACTTTGTACTATTTACTATTTGGTTTTTACTATTAAACCTATTTTGATCAGAAGATCTGTTTACGATATAATTGACGAGTCCGGATCCAGCACAATGCTAATAGTGTAACACTCAAACTCGTTACTATTTGACAAACAACGCCACTGACCCTTAGCTGCCAGAGATGTACCCCCCCCCCCCCCCCCTGCTGACTTGTTTTGTAAGTTGCTTTGGATAAAAGCGTCGGATAAATGACTAAATGTAGAATGAACACCTCCATAAGATTTTCATTGACAATAACCACATACAGTATGGGGTGTTGAATCATCACTACACAAATATATACACACACACAGTACACACACACACACAATCTTGTTTTGATGTACATTACAGAGACTAACATTCACTGCCTAACCCACAGCACTACATGCTTGAAGGGAAGCTGGGTACGGTGTGTTTAGTCCCATGATTCTCTTCCTAGTTTTTGCAGTAATTTCACACCAGTTTGACGTCAACCTCTTCCCCTAGAATAAAACAACAACAACAACTGAACAGGTGACGCGGAGGAACGTTTGAAAGTTTGGATCTCCCCCGTCCCCCGTCCCCAAAGACGCGTGTCAGGAGGTGGAATCCACGTCATCTGATGAAGTAAAACCAGTGACCTTTCAAAGGGAGTCTAACCACATTCTTACTTCCTGTAATGCGTCATGTGGGCTACACACGCACACATTCACTTACACACACACACACACACACACACGACTCCTTCAGACATTAAGCACCCCCCACAGCCCAAATGGAATGATAAATCTTTTCTTTTATATATATATATATATATTTTTTTTGTCGACTAATGGCAAATTTTGGCCAATCATAGTCGACTATCCAAATCCTTAGTCGGGGACAGCCCTATTACACACACACCTCTGTTCAGTGTTGAAGACGGCGAAGATGGGTTTACTGGACATGAAGCCCTTCTCTATGTCCCTCAGCTTCAGGTTGTCCAGGGGCAGCATGTACTTCTTCTCTTTCTCCTGTCAACACACACACACACACACACACACACACACACACACACACACACACACACACACACACACACACACACACACACACACACACACACTTTCATCAGACACAAGTTGCACCTGAGAGTGTCTGTGGCTCGTATCTAGACCTTCATCTGACCATCAGTAGACGGTCAACAGGTAAGGGATCGGTTTATAAATGGTTATGGTTAGGGTTAAGGTTGTTGACAAGTTATTAACACACTATTGATGTAGATAACCTATAATGGATGGATTCACATATACATACATATGCATGTACACACACACACACTTACCTCTTCATCCTTGTACCAGGACAGAGCCTCAGCCGTCAGAACAAACCAGTAATCCTTTGAGCCGCCCTTCATGATGCTGATGTTGATGGTCAGCCAACCTCTCCGGATCACCTGCACACCACAGAGACACACCATCACTACCTGACCTGTTTATATAGTGTATATACCACAGAGAGACACCATCACTACCTGACCGGTTTATATAGTGTATATACCACAGAGACACCATCACTACCTGACCTGTTTATATAGTGTATATACCACAGAGACACACCATCACTACCTGACCTGTTTATATAGTGTATATACCACAGAGACACACCATCACTAACTGACCTGTTTATATAGTGTATATACCACAGACACACCATCACTACCTGACCTGTTTATATAGTATATATACCAGACACACACCATCACTACCTGACCTGTTTATATAGTGTATATACCACAGAGACACACCATCACTACCTGACCTGTTTATATAGTGTATATACCACAGAGACACACCATCACTAACTGACCTGTTTATATAGTGTATATACCAGACACACACCATCACTACCTGACCTGTTTATATAGTGTATATACCACAGAGACACACCATCACTACCTGACCTGTTTATATAGTGTATATACCAGACACACACCATCACTACCTGACCTGTTTATATAGTGTATATACCACAGAGACACACCATCACTACCTGACCTGTTTATATAGTGTATATACCACAGAGACACACCATCACTAACTGACCTGTTTATATAGTGTATATACCAGAGAGACACACCATCACTACCTGACCTGTTTATATAGTGTATATACCACAGAGACACACCATCACTACCTGACCTGTTTATATAGTGTATATACCACAGAGACACACCATCACTACCTGACCTGTTTATATAGTGTATATACCACAGAGACACCATCACTACCTCACCTGTTTATATAGTGTATATACCACAGAGACACACCATCACTACCTGACCTGTTTTTATAGTGTATATACCACAGAGACACCATCACTACCTCACCTGTTTATATAGTGTATATACCACAGACACCATCACTACCTGACCTGTTTATATACTGTATATACTAGACACCATCACTACCTGACCTGTTTATATAGTGTATATACCACAGAGACACACCATCACTACCTGACCTGTTTATATAGTGCATATACCACAGACACCATCACTACCTCACCTGTTTATATAGTGTATATACCACAGAGACACACCATCACTACCTGACCTGTTTATATAGTGTATATACCACAGAGACACACCATCACTACCTGACCTGTTTATATAGTGTATATACCACAGAGACACACCATCACTACCTGACCTGTTTATATAGTGTATATACCACAGACACACACCATCACTACCTGACCTGTTTATATAGTGTATATACCAGACACCATCACTACCTGACCTGTTTATATAGTGTATATACCACAGAGACACACCATCACTACCTGATCTGTTTATATAGTGTATATACCACAGACACCATCACTACCTGACCTGTTTATATAGTGTATATACCACAGAGACACCATTACCTAAGCTGTTTATATACAGCTTGACTGATCACTCCACAATATAGCACCCACTTTAGACACTTTAACACACTTTATATTTATTGGTAAAGAGATTTGCACTACAACTCATACCTCATTGCACCTTACCCTAAGTTGTACCTCATCCCATTTCTGCATTGTACTGTATATTGTATTGTAACTCAGTTACAAAAATGTTCAACTCTGTATTGTATATGTATATTGAACACTTTTGTTTACACTTGTTTACATACTTTTGACTTTCTATTTCATACTTTATCTATTTTTTATCTAGCACACTCTCAGGAGCAAACCAGAAACAGAACTTGAAACGAGGGTGTAGGTAGGTAGGAGGACGAGGCATAACCGTGTCTCAGGTTCCAAAACACCCCATTTATTATTCTAATCCAGAAACATGTGTGACATTTAAATCCGATGGAGATCAACAGACCAAAATGTCACTTTTTTTTTATTAGATTAATAAATAGGAATAATACAACGTAAATGCTTGACCAAAGTGAGATATCACTTTAAATTAAGAAATTTGTGGGTCATTACATTTACAATACAATATGTCTGTCATATGAGACTGAAAGGCAAATGAAAGGATACAATAAGAAAGCTGCGTGACAGAAAAGCTCAATTATTCTAAACAGAGAAAGACTACGGCGAGATACCACGGCGTCTCCGCTGAAGATCCACCCCACACACACACACACAGAGGCGACCAATCACAAGAGAGCGAGGATCATAAGAAGAGGATCGGTCAGCGTCGTCATGGAAACGTTGGGGCTGTGACACGTCCTCTTCTTATCATTCTAGCAAGAGAGGAGGGGATTCGCTGATATGATACCGGCAGCAGATATCAGGACTGATACCAGACTAAAATAATAGAGTATCTTAAAATGGGGAGGATTGACTAAAGTCCGACACCACGCGTAGGCAAAGTGAAGCGCATTTTCTGCATTGTTCACACGTGGTAAAGATTTTAAATGTCTCTACGGAAAAAACGTGGATTACAGTACATATAGAATCAATTTTGTCTAATGATCCAATGGGGATCTTGGGGTCTAGGCCTATATTGGGTCCAGTAAAGTTAACGGATTGGATCAATACATGGTATCAGACGATACTTAGTTTAGTGCTCAGTATCTGTATCAGCAGATAAATACAATTTAAAATAAAATTAAGAAAAATAAAATAAATCGGTATGGGTGCATCCATTCAAGAGAGTCCAACAGAACATCACCTGCTCATCTTCCTGACAGCGAAGGGGACAGAATGGACAGACAAATGGACAAATAAGCAGACACACATTTAGCCTGCCTTATAACATCCTAAGTCTCGACGATGTATCTCTATTGTGGTGCCAATTTAGTTCCAGGGTGAAATCTGCCCCAATCCTACTTCCGGGTTGAAACTAACGTGTTAAACTACCTAATATATAAACTTCATATTTGCATTTCAAAGCTGTGATGTCTGTCGTCAGGGCTGTACAATCAGTCGCCACTGTATTTAGAAGCACAAAGGGACTGCCTTGATAGAGAAGCTAACGTTAGCTAACTTGCTAAGATGATTTGTGTAACAATCTGCCCTTCCTGCATTGGACTGCCTCTTCTCCCATTGGACCTCCTCTCACTCATGTCCCCCCTCCGCTGCCATGGACATTGATTGCCCCACTCATTCAGTCTCTCTGTGTTATTTTTGTCCTCTCTCTCTCTCTCTCTCTCTCTCTCTCTCACTCTCTCTCTCCTCTGCTATCCCCCCCTCTCTCCTCTGCTCTCTGTTATTTTTGTCCTCAGTCTGTTCTCTCTCTCCTCTGCTCTCTATGTTCTCTCTCCTCTGCTCTGTTCTTTCTGTCTGTTCTCCCTCTCTCCTCTGCTCTGTGTTCTCTCTAAGTTGTTCTCTCTCTATCTCTCTCTCCCTCTTTCTCTCTCTCTCCTCTCTGTGTTCTTTCTGTCCTCCGTCTGTTCTCTCTCTCTCCTCTGCTATCTGTGTTCTTTCTGTTATCTCTCTCCTGTGTTCTTTTTGTTCTCTCTCTCCTCTGATCTGTGTTCTTTCTGTTCTCTCTCTCTCCTCTGCTCTCTGTCATCTATGTCATCTCTCTCTCTGTCATCGCTCTCTCTCTCCTCTGCGTTCTTGCCGAATTTCCCTCGGGATTATTCAAGGTTTTCTATTCTATTCTATTCTTTCTGTCCTCTGTCTGTTCTCTCTCTCCTCTGCACTCTCTGTTCTCTCTCTCCCTCTTCTGCACCTTTGATTACACTGCTTACTTGCTCATATTCCTATATTCCGAGTTAATTATATTGTTAACTGCTTATTTGCATCTATACTATAAATTCATTGCCTAATATTTATGTCCTCTACTATTACCAGGTCCCCCCATGCTGCTATGACTCCTGGATTTCCCCAAAGGGATCAATAAAGGAATATCTTATCTTAGTCTTTTTTTCTTTTGGTTAGTCAGCCAGGCTGTCAACAATCGTTCCTCAGTTCTGTCCTTTTGTAGCCTGTGCTATTCTTTTTATTAAACACTCTTGGAACCTTCATCTCTGTGTCCTGCAAATAGGTCCCTCACCGTGTGACAATTTGAGACAGTTGCCGTCAAATGGCTGAAGGATTAATAATATGTCTGTTTAACCCTTTCACTAGCACACTCTAAACGGTTAACCTGTTCTAGTGGTAGTGGTTAACCTCCTGTAGAGTGGTACTGAAAGGGTTAACATTCTATAGTGTGGTAGTGAAAGGGTTAATGAGAAGTCTGTTCGCTGTATATATTACCTGATTAGGCATGACCCTCTTCTTGGTGGCGTTGGCGGCAGTCCTTTGCTGGGCGCTGCAGGGGGGAAGAGGAGTCTCATCTTATCACATGTATTTACGTGTAAAGCCACTTGCAAATTCACATGATGGGGCCTTTTGTAACAGAAATAATTACATTATGAAAACAAACACAACCCAGCAGTTGTAGTACAGATGTAATAGGGGTCTATACCACTGAATTCATCAATTCATATAGGCGGTTTCAACTCGACACCAAAACCGTTCTAACATGGACCCATGTTTACTTCCTGTCACAGTGGTTGCTAATAGCAACCAAGCTGTTCCCCTAGCAACGCAATTCCACTGAAACCGCCAATAGGTCATTCCTCCGAGTCTAAAGGTGCTCCCATAGTCGAGCGGACCGTACTCGGTCCGCACGGACTCAAAGCGGACTCAAAGCGGACTCAAAGCGGACTCAAAGCAGACTCAAAGTGGACTCAAAGCGGACTCAAAGCGGACTCAAAGTGGACTCAAAGCGGACTCAAAGCGGACTCAAAGCGGACTCAAAGTGGACTCAAAGCGGACTCAAAGCGGACTCAAAGCGGACTCAAAGCGGACTCAAAGCGGACTCAAAGTGGACTCAAAGCGGACTCAAAGCGGACTCAAAGCGGACTCAAAGCGGACTCCAAGCGGACTCAAAGTGGACTCCAAGTGCGAAGCTCCAATTTTCTAATGCACGGACGTCCGCGCCGCTCACTTGGTGTCACACAAAACGTTGCTCTGCGTTTTGGTTGACATCGACCTGCATTTAATGTGACGCCGATCTGCATTTTACTCTGACCACTCGCTCCGTGCCAAGTGAGAGTAGGGCAGGATCATGATTAAATGGGTAGGATTGGTCCGGTAAAACATTGGCAGGTAGATGACGCTAAGTTTAGTTTTACTATCCTAATCGTCATCCATTTCAATTCATATACATTTGGACCATGTCTTTTTTCATCATCTGAAGAAACTTGAGATGTTTGAATGGCTTTTCTAAATGAAGTGTGTAAAACTGCCAGTTTTATTATTCAAATATTGGAAACGGAGATAACAGACTCTTTATTTTGACATCGGATGACGACGACATGACAGAAGTTGAACAGCGTGGGGAAAAGTGTGTAACCTGGCGCGAGACATGTAGGAAATTGGTCTGCGGAGGTCCGCGGAGGTACGCTCGGCTATGAAAGCTCAAAGTGTCCGCGCGGACCTCTGCGGAGTCCGCTCCGTGCACTGGCCGCTCGACCATGGGAGCACCTTTAGGCAAAACAAACAATATCCGTGATGGTAAACAACTACATGTGTCCTCGGCTGAACAGCTCAGAATGAACTGGGAGCGATAGTAAAGGTGGCTGTGACACGATGATACCACTATTGACCTATTCAGTGGTATTGCATTGCATTGCTAGGCAACAGCTTTGACCGGAGTTCATTTCTTTGCTGCAGTGTTTGCTAATATCAATAGCTAATAGGAAATTCAAATGTAGTCCATTTAGAATGTTTATGCTGTCAGGTTGAAACCGTCTATACACTTAATAGCTCTAATTATAAACGTAAAGGTGCACTATGCCGTTTTGGAGGAGGGGGATTTCTTTGCTGTAATTATTGGAATTATTCTATCTTATGTTATCATAAATGAAAACTAAATAATTTTTAGACACTGTGAACCAGGGGTCTCAAACTCAATTTACCTGGGGGCCGCTGGAGGTAGAGTCTGGGTGAGGCTGGGCCGCATCAAATATTATATATATATGATTTTAATTTTTTTTTTGCAAAATCAACTCTGCCTCTCTTTGTTAACTACAACACTGAGTGGGTATTATTGGGTTCATTAAGTTTGGGGTTTCACGATTCACTGTGTCAGAATTACACCATCAAATCAGATGGACAATATTTACAAAGAATGAAAACAATCAAGGGGGAGGCTGGGAGGTAACAAAGAGTGACCCGCCAACCGTCCTAATGTCATTTTGACAAATCCTGAAAGGTGGGAAAGCGTAAACATATCCATGCAGCGTTCCCATTCCCAAGCTGTGGTGCTGGACACACATGTACTGTGTTTGCCTAAGGCTCCACTGCAAACGTAACATCTTCGTGCGATTGCATGGGGAGGGGGTGTGGCTTACTTGGCGAAGCCAATGAAGTCCTCGTGGTTGGTGTTGATATAGGAGAGCTCGATGTCAATCAGCAGCAGCACCTGACGGGGTCAAAAGGCAGTGGGTCACGGGCTGTGTCGGTGTGTACACACACACTACACACACGCGCGCACAAAAGGGTTACGCAAATCAGATATGAAAAGCTATCTGAATGCAAATGTGAAGATTTATTACGTTAGCCCTCGGACAAACCAAAACACAAACCAAACCAAACAGCGGCCATTTTTCTCTTATGTCATGCTCAAGTTGGGATTTCTGTACACCCTGTTCCTCACCTAGGGTGTGACATTATTAAGTACCGGGCCGGCACACAAATCAGTTGTTGAGGTTCATGATAACAAGCATAATATTAACTTTTTATAAAATTAACATTTGAGGGAATGTCTGAAAATAACAAGTTACTATATGTTTTGGTTTGATATAGATAGAAAGATTACCCTGATATGTCTTATATACCACACACTCATGTCTCTCTCTCTCTCTCTCTCTCTCTCTCTCTCTCTCTCTCTCTCTCTCTCTCTCTCTC
>NW_028170653.1:20000-27925 GCF_963971535.1 Notolepis coatsorum | reverse complement strand
TTCACAGTGTTGCTGAACAAGCAAGCGGACACGACGGACACACGTGGTGAGACACGTCTCCGTGTGCGGAGGGCAGGTTGGGTGTCTGCCGGTTTCAACCAGTTACATCCAAGACCCTTTTAACCCTTTCAAACGGTTAACCCTTTCACTGCGACAATACAGAAGGTTAACCCTTTACTATCACATAGTAAAGGGTTAAAGGCCAACTTGCAGGTTGTATTTTTGTTCAATAAACAATGTGACTAGGCCAACGCTGACTTTCATGAAGAGGGGGGATTTTTTTTTCGAATTTACCCAGTTTTAGCGTTTTTATCAAACATTTTGTCGACCAAACCACAAGCTCCATGCACATGCATATTTTAATCCATGGTTCAATAACGTGCGTGTGTCATCTTAATGCTGACATCAGGTCAGGTGCAGGGCAGCGAGGGGCTCTGAGAGTCACACACAGCTAGTGGCAGGAAGCAGAGCCTTGCTACTACTAGCCGAGGAGTGATGAATGAAAATGTATCTGTTTCACTAACACTATTGCTCCGTGATCATAGCCATTCATCTCTAAAGCGAACCACTATTTGTAAAAGTAGGGTTTAACCTGCAAGTTGGCCTTTAAGCTTCTGTAGTGTGGTAGTGAAAGGGTTAATACCACTTAGAGCAAAATATAATACCAATTTCACAGCCACTAGGAAAAAAACACAAAAACAAAACACACAGCGACACTGAACTGGCGGCTGCACTCGCGCGGCAATTTAAATTCCCTGCGTTCCATTACAAGCTCTCGCCAGAAGCACCGAGCTCCCGGCAGCTCCGCAACAAAACAACAACAAAAACATCTAATATATTTGATATTATTTCATCTCCCGAGAGCCGGGCTGCCCCCCCCCCCCCCCCAAAATGCAATACCTGTGCAAATGAAATGTAAGACCTTATAATACCTTTTAAGGCCTTAATTTTAGACTATTTAATACCCCACAGATACCCTGTGCTATGATTTTTTTTATGTTACAGGGCTGCAGCTATATCGAGTATTCTACCGATTATTCCATCAATTAATCAAGTCATCGGATGGGAAATACTTGTGCTTTATTGAAGAGCAATAGTAAATCTACAATAGATGTACATAAAATGTCAACTGCTCGCTCCATCAAACACGGTGCAGCTGTCTGCGTGTTCTAAGTGAATTTATTATTGATCATAGTCGGAGTATTCTTCTTATCAGACCCGGCTGTACGATTGCTCAGGTCTGATATCTCTAAGGGGGTCAGCTTAGACTAAAAGCATCAAAAATGGCTATTGAGCAAGACGCTTATCAGTTTAGTGGGCCTATTAAGATGTTAGATCCTAATGTGATTTAATGTTCTATGCCTTACCTTGACTTTACTTTACCTCGTCTATTTTGCTGCTATGTACTTTATGGTCGTTTTATACTTATTTTATGCATTGATCTGCCAATTTTGTGCTCATTTTAGTCTATAGTCTTTTTTTTACAGCTGTGAAGCACTTTGAGCTGAAATTATTGTATGACAGGTGCTCTACAAATAAGTGTATTATTATTATTATTTCTTGGTCCGTCTTAATAAACTATTCAATATTTTATCATTTAACAACTATTCGAATATTTGAAAACCGATGCCCATCCCTACATAATTCTCCATACTAAATCCATGGCCAACCTGATACAGTATGATAGATACAGTATGATACAGTATGCACAGGGGGACACACAGCTGACAGACAGTATGGAATACTAAGAGATGCGTCTCCTTCAACCTTAATCACACAAATAGAGCAACAGCAAGAGAGAAGCCGATTGTATGAAAGAAAACGAAATTAAATTAATTTGATGCTTTTTGAATTGGATTTCATCATGTGCTCTCAGTGATTGTACTTGCCCTCCACCCCCACTGGTCTCTTTAGCAGTCTCCCCTCCTCTCCCTCTTCATCTCCTCTGTCTTGTCTCCTGTCCTCTCCCTCTCGCTTCCCCTTCCCCCTCCTCCTCTCCTCCCCTCTCCCCTCCCCTCCTCTCCTCTCCCTCTTCATCTCCTCTTGTCTCCTCTCCTCTCCTCTCCCTCTTCATCTCCTCTTGTCTTGTCTCCTCTCCCCTCCCTCTCGCTTCCCCTTCCCCCCCTCCTCTCCTCCCCTCTCGTCTCCCTCGTCTCCCCTCTCCTCCACTTTCCTCTCCCCTCCCCTCCCCTCCCTCCCTCCCCTCCTCTCCTCTCCTCTCCTCTCCTCTCCTCTCCTCTCCTCCCCCCTCATCTCCTCTCCCCTCCCCATCCTCTCCCCTCCTCTCCTCCCCTCTCCTCCCTCCTCATCTCCCCCCTCTCCCCCTCTCCTCTCCTCTCCTCTCCTCCCCCCTCATCTCCCCTCCCCTCCCCTCCCCCCCTCCCCCCTCCCCTCTCCCCCTCTCCCCTCTCCCAGGCTGAGTGAGTCATCATGTGTCTGTCTGTGCTTGTGGACGTCCGTCAGCCCAGTGTTTGTGCAGAGAGCAGCCGGCAGCAGCAGCAGCAGCAGCCAGGAGGGAGGCATGTAGCCTCAGGTGGCCTCTCTCTCTCTGGACCACGGCCTCAGATATTAATACCAAGATCATATCTCGCCCCGAGATGGAGCGGACGAGTCCACGCGTAGAAATCAACCATCAACCATCGGCACGCGTTATCTGAGGCCAGGTTTTGCACCAAGGCGCATTTATATGCAAATTCTAACGCTTCACTTGAGCTATACATCATCATGTGTCAGGGTTCCCACAGACAGTGCAAAATTAAATTCAAGGACTTTTCTTTGGTCATTGGTCAAGCACTTCAAGGACCTTGTGTGAACCCTGATGTGTACACTGATAGTATTATAAACGGTTCTAGCCTTGAACCCCATGCCAGCCACAATTTCCTGTTCGCCAACGTGACGTATTTGGATATAAATCAATAGACTTTGATGCGAAACTGCATCGACGCAAGCGTAATCTGTTTCCAACAGAATCCTCACACCCTCTGGGCGCCTGGCGACGCTCGGTGCATTCAGACACCTTCACCTGGACAGGTGTGAGAGGTTAAGCCCATCAGAGTTTAACACCGTTCTCTCCAAATAGATCACATCCTTCCCTGCTGATGCAACAGGTCGTATGGGGTTTGAATGATGACTTGTCTGTTGTTGCTGATCCAACAGGTTGTATACGGTTTTGATTCATTGATTGATTGAACATTTTATGAACAGATTGCAGAATGGGTACAATAATACAGTACGGCTCAAAACACACATTTGTTAAGGGGATGCAGACCAGAGAAATACTTTGGTCTTGTTTACATCAGGGTCCCCCATTTTCAATTCATCATGACATTTATGACATACAGATATACAGTACTGTTACATCCAGACATGTATGACATACAAGATATACAAATATACAGTACTGTTTAAGAGACAGAGTTTGTATATTTACCGGGGCCAGTTTCTAATTGCAGCCTCCCGTAGGTGCTCTTTGAGAGCGGTTTTGAAGGTGGGTAGGGATTCACATTCTTTTACGGCCGTTTGAGGTTTGAGGACTTGTCTGTTGTTGCTGATCCAACAGGTTGTATAAGGTTTGAGGACTCATCTAGAACACAAACCCCTTCTCCGTCCACAAGAGAGCTGGACCCCTTCTCTCCTCCTCCACCTCAAAACACTTCTCTCAGCCCAAGCTCATTTAACCTACGTGTACTTTGTTACTATGTGTTTCACTATTAAACCTACAGTATACTGATCATGAAGGTCTGCCTACGATCATAATTGATGAGTTCAGTTCCACCACAGTTTATTTCGGCACTAAACTAAAGTGGTGTATACAGTCACTTTTCGGTGGTGAAAATAGGGAAGGAGCTGTTAGTATGGCCACGACCCCGCTTATGTAGAGGAGCGGATGTGGGTGTGGCCAGGTGGATGGGTGTGTACATGTGGAGAAGATTATTCAGTATTAGATTGATGAGGGATAGGGTTCCACTAGAGTGCAGAGCGTAAGCTATACGATAATATAACCCTTTCACTACCACACTACAGACGGTTAACCCGTTCACTACCACACTACAGAAGGTTAACCCTTTCACTACCACACTACAGAAGGTTAACCCTTTCACTAACACACTACAGACGGTTAACCCTTTCACTACCACACTACAGAAGGTTAACCTTTCACTACCTCATTTTCTTCTTCTAAATTCATGCTATATTATGTTATTATGTTATTTGATACTATCTTGTCTAGCACAGTCTCTGGAGCGTAACAGTAAGAAGCATTTTGTATGAAAGTATTCTGTACTTCTGTATGACAACTATTAAAGAACTTGAACTTGAACTTGAACACACTACAGACGGTTAACCTTTCACTACCACACTACAGAAGGTTAACCTTTCACTACCACACTACAGACGGTTAACCTTTCACTACCACACTACAGAAGGTTAACCTTTCACTACCACACTACAGACGGTTAACCTTTCACTACCACACTACAGAAGGTTAACCCTTTCACTACCACACTACAGAAGGTTAACCTTTCACTACCACACTACAGAAGGTTAACCTTTCACTACCACACTACAGACGGTTAACCTTTCACTACCACACTACAGAAGGTTAACCTTTCACTACCACACTACAGAAGGTTAACCTTTCACTACCACACTACAGAAGGTTAACCTTTCACTACCACACTACAGACGGTTAACCTTTCACTACCACACTACAGAAGGTTAACCCTTTCACTACCACACTACAGAAGGTTAACCTTTCACTACCACACTACAGAAGGTTAACCTTTCACTACCACACTACAGAAGGTTAACCTTTCACTACCACACTACAGAAGGTTAACCCTTTCACTACCACACTACAGAAGGTTAACCTTTCACTACCACACTACAGAAGGTTAACCTTTCACTACCACACTACAGACGGTTAACCTTTCACTAGCACACTACAGACGGTTAACCTTTCACTACCACACTACAGACGGTTAACCTTTCACTACCACACTACAGAAGGTTAACCTTTCACTACCACACTACAGACGGTTAACCTTTCACTACCACACTACAGAAGGTTAACAACCACTACCACACTACAGAAGGTTAACCTTTCATTACGACCCCGCTTATGTAGAGGAGCGGATGTGGGTGTGGCCAGGCGGATGGGTGTGTACATGTGGAGACAATTATTCAGTATTAGATTGATAAAGGGATAGGGTTCCACTAGAGTGCAGAGCGCTCGCTATACTCATATAACTATGGTTATAGGATAACCGTATGTTAATGGTCCCCATTACAGCTGTCTTTTGTTTTTGAGAGAGAGAGAGGTGAAACGGGAGACAGAGTGGGGGGAAGACATTCGACAACCGTGCCGCGACTCAGCGCGTTATGTGGTTCGCCGGTGGGGCGCCCCATCACAGCTGTCTAATAGATGAATAAAGAGTCAGACTTGCCTCGATGAAGGGGTCAATGTGCAGCATGAGAGCCTGCGTCCTGCTGATGATGAACTGATTTACACACGCGATGGCATGAGACCTGCAACACACACACACACAGAGACACACACACACAGAGACACACACACAGAGACACACACACAGACAGACAGAGACACACACACAGACAGAGACACACACACAGACAGAGACACACACACACACAGAGACACACACACACACACACACATACAGACAGACACACACACAGACAGATACACACACACATAGACAGAGACACACACACACAGAGACAGAGACAAAGACACGCACACACAGAGAGAGAGACACACAGAGACAGAGACACACACACGCACACACACACACACAGAGAGAGACACACAGAGACAGAGAGACACACACACGCACACACACACACACAGAGAGACACACAGAGACAGAGAGACACACACACGCACACACACACACAGAGAGACACACAGAGACAGAGAGACACACACAATGCTTTAAAACCACAGAGACATGCTTTTCTCACATGTCGCGCTCTATCAATGCAGTCTCTGTTTCAGTGTCTCGCTGTGTCTCCTGACCTCCTCCTCCTCCTCCTCTTCCTCCTCCTCCTCCTCCTCCATCATCTTATCTCAGACACTAGATAACAACACCATTCTTAGACCACAGAGAGGCTCCTTCTCCTCCCCCCCTCCTTCTCCTCCTCCTCCTCTTCCTCCTCTTCCTCCTCCTCCTCCATCTTATCTCAAACACTAGATAACAACACCATTCTTAGACCACAGAGAGGCTCCTTCTCCCCCCCCCCCTCCTCTTCCTCCTCCTCCTCAGGTACATATACCTGATATGCCCTACTTTGATTACTTGTATTATTGCACAAATGTCGTACTCTCATCCTATTGGATTCTTATTATTGTATTATTGTATTATTGCACAATCGTTGCGGGCAAGACCCCCCGCATTTCACTGTATACTGGTATGCCGTGACAAATAAAACTCTTGACTTGACTTGACTTGACTCCTCCTTCATCTCAAACACTAGATAACAACACCATTCTTAGACCACAGATGGCCCTTTTACACCAGCCAGGCTCCGTGCTGGAGCCGGTTCCCGAACGTAATCTCACACCGGCCGGCGTGTTCACACCGGGATTAATTGGTTCAGAACGTGACAAATCGGTGCTCAGCTGGCACCGGAAAATAGTTGGTTTTTCCTTGCGAACCATGACGTCAACAGTGAGCGTGTCATATTCTAGGCTGTCAAGACGAGTAAACGGGGGAAAGTAGCGAGACGGCATTGCACTCAACAGGAAGCGATTTGCGACTGCTCTCAAAACAAGATTAGATTTAAATGTATTGTTATGATACAGCACGAGTACAATACACCATCCAACCAGAGTGCATAAAGAAATGCTCCAGAAATGCGTGGAGAAAGGCTTAGCGAGCCTCAACGTGTGAGCGCGCACACGCACTTTGAAATGAATCATTCCAGCAAAGTAGGCTTCTATTATTTGAATTACTGTTTTAATGGGTATCACAGTAGTAAGTCCTACTGTAGAACATGACATATTAGCATAACATCTGATTTATTAATGCCAATACTAAAGATTAGGGACAAACGCAATTGGCACAAGTGTAAATCATGGATTAGTCACTAAGTTTTAAAATCTGACTGATTAGCTCACCTTGTTAGTCTGCTGGCTGTGGATCCTATGGTCACAGGTTCAAATCACTCTTGGTTCAATTTTTTTTTTTTCTAGTTTAATTAATTTATCCACTCTGGTTGGATGGTGTGTATGTATATGTATGTATTGTGCTGTATAATGACAATACATTTGAATCGAATCTCATTTTGAAATCGCTACCTGTTGAGTGGATCACCATGGTGCAATGCAATCATCTCCGAAGCTGTCTGCCACTGCCGTGTCCATAGGCAGCGTAGCGATTTAAAAATGAGATTCGATTCAACTCTCAGTGAAGTTTCTCAGAGTTCGCTCGGGTTAGTCCATTATTTCACATCCCATGGGGGTGTTTCATTACCATATATGGATAATCATGCACGAGCATTGACGGTAAGAACAAATGGTATTTATCAACACGGAGTGTGTGTACGACCCATGTACGCACGTGTGATCAATCCCGATTTTTCTGTACGTACACACATTCTAAATTATGTGCTTAAGAACGAAAATAGAACACTTTCTAAGAATTGTTGATAGATGAGGGCCAGGGAGAGAGAGACAGCAGCAGAGAGAGGCACCAGCAGAGAGACACCAGCAGGGGGCGCCTCACCTGATCTTGGGGCTGCTGTGCTTGAAGAACTGCAGGAACTTGGGGATCATGACGTTGAGCGGACGCTCCAGCAGGTCGCTGTCCAGGATCTCAGCGGAGTCTTCACAGATCTTCTGGAGCGCCCCGAACGCACCCTGAGGGGGGGGGGGGGGAAAGGGGGGGGAGAGAGGGGGAGGGGGG
>NW_028170653.1:0-17500 GCF_963971535.1 Notolepis coatsorum | reverse complement strand
ATTCAAATAAGCACGTTTTTTTTTTCCACTTTTTCTCCTTCTTTTTCTGTTTTTCTCCCATCCCAATTTAGTCGTGCCAATTCCCCCCTCCCCTGTCTTGATCGTTGCTCGCATGTGCCCCCCACTGGTCGGTCGTAGGGAGGGTTGATGAATCTATCGCATGTCCCCTCCGATACACGCGGAGTCAGCCAGCCACATCTTTTCACCTGCCAGCGCGGATTCTCATTGGCGAGGTGTAACGTGTGGGAGGCTCACACTACCCCCGCCATCTCCTGTCCTTGCTGTGCAGGCGCCCTGACCGACCTGTAGGAGTCGCTGTTTACAACGTCCAGATTACCACCCTTCGACTCCTCCCCTCCCGCTGACTCTGCCAATTGAGTCAGTATGACGGCCGGCCCAAGCCGGAGGCAACGCTGACAGCCGGATTCGATACCGGTGTGTCACGCGTTGGTGACGAGCGCTTAGACCGCTGCGCCACCCAGCCGCCAAATAAGCACTTTTCTAAATGAAAGTTCTCTCTCAAGGGCAAATGCATTGATTTGTCAATAATATTACGAATATATATTCATGTTAGTATATATATGTATGTATATATATATATATATATATATATATATATATATATATATATATATATATATATATATATATATATATATATATATATATATTGTTTATTATCATTTATACTATTTATATATTATTTATAGTATATTCAAATAAACACCTTTCTAAAGGAGGGTTCTCTCTCTAGGGATCCTGGGGGTGAAATGAGGGTTGAATGAATGATCTTCCTATGTGTCTGCCTGTGATGGTGAATGCCTTGATGCTTTGTCAGAATTCAGTGTTACATATATATATATTATATATCTATTGAAATTCTTTATTTGGAATTACCCCTTGAGATGAACCATCTCGTTTTCAAGGGGGTCCTCAAATGGCAAATGGTGCATTTTATATATTGATTTTATGATCCAAAGCGCTTTACAATTTGTTCCTCACGTGCAGGAACAATCGGGAGGAATGGAACCGGGAACCTCTGGATTACCAGACGACTGCTCTAACCTCCTGAGCCACTGTCGCCCCATAATCTGTGCCGTGGTGAAATTAAGCGACTGTGGTTTTCATGTCAGGTTATTTACTTCAGGCCAGTGTCCTATAACTGTGTTGGATATGATTGAGTCAAAGTGCCTTGGCTCTCGATTTTACAGACCTTTATAATTAAGACCGCTGTAGAACAATTAGACGAGCGCTGAGCTGCACAATGAGGGATTTATTTCCATTAATTACATCTCTGACTTCATGAATTGAATGACTTGAATTGAATGTCCCGGTTTATAACAAATCCAATAGGCTTCTTAAAAAAACGATCCCCGTTCTCACTTTATCCAATTAGGAGAGAGAACTCCGCACTGCAAAAATGTTCAGACAAAAAAAACTAGTTTTAAGCAAATGTGTCCTTGAAACAAGTAAAATAGCGCAGTAAGCTAATTTGGCTTGGCACGATTTCTTGCAATAAGTAAAAAATATCTAGGGTTCTTCTCCCCTGATTGGATACAGTGGGAAGGGATACCAGAACATGTATTTACTGTTTACTGCAGAGTGGAGGGACTGGGAGACCCATGTTACTGACCAGACACTCTGTATCAGTGATGGCTGTTTACTGCAGAGTGGAGGGACTGGGAGACCCATGTTACTGACCAGACACTCTATATCAGTGATGGCTGTTTACTGCAGAGTGGAGGGACTGGGAGACCCATGTTACTGACGACACACTCTATATCAGTGATGGCTGTTTACTGCAGAGTGGAGGAACTGGGAGACCAATGTTACTGACCAGACACTCTATATCAGTGATGGCTGTTTACTGCAGAGTGGAGGGACTGGGAGACCCATGTTACTGACCAGACACTCTATATCAGTGATGGCTGTTTACTGCAGAGTGGAGGGACTGGGAGACCCATGTTACTGACCAGACACTCTATATCAGTGATGACTGTTTACTGCAGAGCAGGAGGGACTGGGAGACCCATGTTACTGACCAGACACTCTGTATCAGTGATGGCTGTTTACTGCAGAGTGGAGGGACTGGGAGACCCATGTTACTGACCAGACACTCTGTATCAGTGATGGCTGTTTACTGCAGAGTGGAGGGACTGGGAGACCCATGTTACTGACCAGACACTCTATATCAGTGATGGCTGTTTACTGCACAGTGGAGGGACTAGGAGACCCATGTTACTGACCAGACACTCTATATCAGTGATGGCTGTTTACTGCAGAGTGGAGGGACTGGGAGACCCATGTTACTGACCAGACACTCTGTATCAGTGATGGCTGTTTACTGCAGAGTGGAGGGACTGGGAGACCCATGTTACTGACCAGACACTCTATATCAGTGATGGCTGTTTACTGCAGAGCAGGCGGGACTGGGAGACCCATGTTACTGACCAGACACTCTATATCAGTGATGGCTGTTTACTGCAGAGCAGAGGGACTGGGAGACCCATGTTACTGACCAGACACTCTATATCAGTGATGGCTGTTTACTGCAGAGCGGAGGGACTGGGAGACCCATGTTACTGACCAGACACTATATCAGTGATGGCTGTTTACTGCAGAGTGGAGGGACTGGGAGACCCACGTTACTGACCAGACACTCTATATGGCTGTCAGAACGTAGAGCTACTTAAAGGAACAAGCCAACATTTTGGGAAATTAGCTTACCGTCTTCTCCAGAGAGAGAGACAAGAAGATATATCCGTTTCCTCTCTGTGCGTTCAGTATCTGGCTGCACGTTAGCCTAGCTTAGCACAATGAATGGAAGCGGACAGTGCTGGTTAGCCTAGGAGGCATTGTCCCAACTAACACCTCTCCCGAAGGCTAACCACCCACGTCCGCTTCCATTCATTGTGCTAAGCTAGGCTAACATGCAGCCAGATAGCTTTCTACTGAACGCACAGAGAGGAAACTGGTATCTATCTTCTTGTCTCTCTCTCTGTCTGGAGAAGACGGTAAGCTAATTTCCCCAAATTGTTGGCGTGTTCTTTTAAACACTTATTTCCACGAAGAACTAGCTCTTACAGCACCTTTAAGCCCCTTCACGGACAGGAGGCTGTGTGGCCCGGGGGGGGGGGGCACATGTGACGCGACATGTGACAACGAGCCCGGTTCCCACGTCAAGCGCCAGAGCGTCAGCCCACTCGGATGACACGAAAGAAGCCGGAGAGGAGGAAGGGGTTAACCCCCCCCCCCCCCCCTCCCTCCCCCAAAAATATTAACAGCATGTTCAAATAAGGTCCGACGTGACACGGTAGTTCCTTGAAAGACGACCACGTGCGCTCGCCGTCCACCACCACCGCGGCGCGACATCAAACCCCCGACCCCGGCGACGCCAACCCCCCCCACCCACCCGTCCCCCCGTCACGTCCGTTCTCTGCAGCCGCCGTTAATCACCGGTGCGGTGAAGCCGGCCGCTCTCTCCGGGAGGAAGCTAAATATAAAGCCATCACAGCCGGGGCGGCTCGGAGCAGTTGGCATCCGACACACACCTGCTCCGGTCTGTTTATAGACCGTGTGCAGGACAGAGCGGGGGGTGGGGGGGGGGGGGCAGGCGGGGGGGGGGCGGGGGGGAGGAAGGCGGGCGGGGGAGGGGGGTAGTCCAACCACTGTAGCTGTGAATCTGCAATACAGCATAACATTACCTACTGGCATCCCAATGTCATTGTTTAAAAAAAAAAAAAATGTACTATCATTTATCCGATTTAATTTAATTCGTTATGTGTCTTATGTCTTTTGTTTTTTTATCGTTATCATTATCGTTATTGTATTGTGTGTTGTGTCTGTCACAACATGTTAACCCTTTCACTACAGAAGGTTAACCCTTCTTTCACTACCTACCACACTACAGACGGCTGTAGTGTGGTAGTAAAAGTCTGTGTAGTGTGGTGGTTGTGAAAGGGTTAACCCTGTGTCGTGTCGTGTGTGTGGCAGTGAAAGGGTTATTAACCTTCTGCATTGTCGCAGTGAAAGGGTTAACCCTTTGGCAGTGTGATAGTGAAAGGGTTAAATAAAATAAAATAAAATAAAATTACCACAAAAAAATAAATAATGATACATTAGCTACTGGCCCGACATGGAGATGACACCACCCTGTTCGACGCCATAGCAACCGATTATGTATCCAGCTCACACTCCGAGAGGCCTGCAATGAGCGCCGGCCCGAAGAGACCACAGGACAAATCCCCTGTGTGTGTGTGTGTGTGTGTGTGTGTGTGTGTGTGTGTGTGTGTGTGTGTGTGTGTGTGTGTGTGTGTGTGTGTGTGTGTGTGTGTGTGTGTGTGTGTGTGTCTGATACTGTGTACACACACATGTGACGAGGATAATCCGCTAATAGGCTGATGTGGATAATCTCGGTGCGCTGATATAAACACGCGCGGCCAGACGAGAGGCCCAGGGCAGGGCGAACGAAACGGGGGAAACCTGAGAGAACGCTTCATGTCCCTCTCCTGCACACACACACACACACACACACACACACACCACCACCATCATCATCATCATCATCATCATCATCACACCAGTGCAGCAGCGCGAGCTGGACAGCTGCCAAGCGGGCTCAGTCGCTGGAATGCCATTCAACATGAACATGACCATACCCACACTCACTACAGACCACACCCACTACAGACCACACCCACACTCACTACACTACAGCCATGACCACACCCACTCACTACAGCACTACAGACATGACCACACCCACACTCACTACAGACATGACCACACCCACACTCACTACAGACAGGACCACACCCACTCACTACAGCACTACAGACATGACCACACCCACACTCACTACAGACATGACCACACCCACACCCACTACAGACAGGACCACACCCACACTCACTACAGCTAACGCTAGCTAGCGTGAATAGTAGTAATAGCTAGTGTGCATCTTTAAGCTAGCGTGAATAATAGTAATAGCTAGTGTGCTAGTATCTTTTTTTTTTTTTAATCCTCTTTTTCTCCGCCTGATTTTCTGTGCTTTTTCCTCCCATCCCAATTTAGTCGTTACTGGTTCGGTCAAGGGAGCCCTGAGGTCTACCACATGCTTCCTCCGACACACGCGGAGACAGCCAGCGGCTCTCTTTTCACCTGACACCGCGGACTCTCATTGGTGAAGTGTAACGCGCGGGAGGTCACGCTGCCTTCACCACTTCCTGTCTTTTGCTGTGCAGGCGCCCTGACCTGACCTGTAGGAGTCGCTGTCCACAACGCCAGATTACCACCCACGACTTCCCTCCCGCTAACTCAGCCAAACGAGTTAGTATGACGGCTGGCCCAAGCCGGAGGAAATGCTGACACCTGGATTCGAGACCGGAGTCTCTCGCATTGGTGACGAGCGCAATCGCCGCTGCGCCACCCAGCCGCCACTAGTGTGCATCTTTAAGCAACAAACTGTTTAGCTAACGCTAGCTAGTGTGAATAGTAGTAATAGCTAGTGTGCATCTTAAACAACAAACTGTTTAGCTAACACTAGCTAGTGTGAATAGTAGTAATAGATAGTATGCATCTTAAACAACAAACTGTTTAGCTAACGCTAGCTAGTGTGAATAGTAGTAATAGCTAGCTAGTGTGCATCTTAAACAACAAACTGTTTAGCTAACGCTAGCTAGTGTGAATAGTAGTAATAGCTAGTATGCATCTTTAAGCAACAAACTGTTTAGCTAACGCTAGCTAGTGTGAATAGTAGTAATAGCTAGTGTGCATTATTATTTTTTTTATCTTTCTTCCCCTCCTTTTTTCCCGATTTTTCTCCCATCCCACCCTTCCTGGTTGTTGCGTACTTTCCCCTACTGTTGGTCCGGGAGACCGGAGACTGTCACATGCTTTCCTCCGACGCATGTGCAGCCTGGGGCAGGCCAACCTGGCCGCGCAGGTTCTCACCGGGGAGAGTGTAGCGTGTGGGAGGCCACACTATCTCTCCTCAGTTCCAACCCTCGCTGAGCAGGCGCCCCGACCGAACTGTAGGGGTCGCTGTCCACAACGCCCAGGACCCACCCTTCAGCTTTCCCACCCCCTGATACAGCCAATTGTATCAGTGTGAGAGGCCAGCCAAGCTGATAGCAACGACGGGAGCTGGATTCGAACAGGCGAATCCAGTGTCTCCCGGTGTTGGTGACGAACGTAATCTCCGTGCGCCACCTGCCCCCCCTAGTGTGCATATTTAAGCAAGAAACTGTTTAGCTAACGCTAGCTAGTGTGAATAGTAGTAATAACTAGTGTGCATATTTAAGCAACAAACTGTTTAGCTAACACTAGCTAGTGTGAATAGTAGTAATAGCTAGTGTGCATATTTAAGCAAGAAACTGTTTAGCTAACGCTAGCTAGTGTGAATAGTAGTAATAGCTAGTGTGCATCTTTAAGCAACAAACTGTTTAGCTAACACTAGCTAGTGTGAATAGTAGTAATAGCTAGTGTGCATATTTAAGCAAGAAACTGTTTAGCTAACGCTAGCTAGTGTGAATAGTAGTAATAGCTAGTGTGCATCTTAAACAACAAACTGTTTAGCTAACACTAGCTAGTGTGAATAGTAGTAATATAGTGTGCATCTTTAAGCAACAAACTGTTTAGCTAACGCTATCTAGTGTGAATAGTAGTAATAACTAGTGTGCATATTTAAGCAAGAAACTGTTTAGCTAACGCTAGCTAGTGTGAATAGTAGTAATAGCTAGTGTGCATCTTAAACAACAAACTGTTTAGCTAACGCTAGCTAGTGTGAATAGTAGTAATAGCTAGTGTGCATATTTAAGCAAGAAACTGTTTAGCTAACGCTAGCTAGTGTGAATAGTAGTAATAGCTAGTGTGCATCTTAAACAACAAACTGTTTAGCTAACGCTAGCTAGTGTGAATAGTAGTAATAGATAGTGTGCATCTTTAAGCAACAAACTGTTTAGCTAGCTTGTTGTCCTCATAACAAAGATAAGTGTAAGTCCATAGGTCCTCGGACCTCCTAGACTGTTTGCCTGACGATTCTCACAAAACTCGCCATGTGGCTTCTAGGGACCGACGTCTTCACGCGTGTAATTCAGAAGGTTGCTACCGTAGCTACCGTATGACCGCCGCGCACCCGGTCTCGTAGAGTGAACGGGAGGTGGACACGTTAACGTGGGAACACCTTGTCGCCTGGTAGGAACATGCGATGAACCAGGCAACCACGCAACAACTGCCAATGTTCGGAGTTAAAAACGTACACCGGCAGCAAGCATGTGTATGTCTCACAAAACACACACACACACACACACACAAACACCAAGATCCTATCTGCAGGAAATAGCTGACCTAAATCTCGGCAACTGAATAAGCTTTGTGAGAGGTTCACTGTGTGTGTGTGTGTGTGTGTGTGTGTGTGTGTGTGTGTGTGTGTGTGTGTGTGTGTGTGTGTGTGTGTGTGTGTGTGTGTGTGTGTGTGTGTGTGTGTGTGTGTGTGTGTGTGTGTGTGTGTGTGTGTGTGTGTGTGTGTGTGTGTGTGTGTGTGTGTGTGTGTGTGTGCGTGTGTGTGTGTGTGCGGAGGTGCAGATGATATAAATGATAAAAGGGCCACTCATCATTTCCAACAACAACACAATACTGTCTCTCAGTGTGCATTGAGAACATAATAACTAACATTCTCACATAGCAAGTGAGAAAATTAAGAACAACTGTATTTCAGCAAATGTACTTAATTCTCTCTCTATCTCTCTCTCTTTCTCTCTCTCTCTCTCTCTCACACAGCAAGCAATTGTCCGTCATTCTCCCTCTCTCTCACACACTCTCACACACACACACACACACACACACACACACACACACACACACACACACACACACACACTGAGAGACAGTATTGTGTTGTTGTTGTTGGAAATGATGAGTGGCCCTTTTATCATTTATATCATCCGCATCTCCGTCTTCACTTTCAGACAATGCGGCGCTTTGGAAATCACATGACCCTTGCTGTGTTGTACTGCGATGAATAATCCTGCCTCCCTTCCCGGCTACAACGTTCCGATATGTATGTGTGTGTGTGTGTGTGTGTGTGTGTGTGTGTGTGTGTGTGTGTGTGTGTGTGTGTGTGTGTGTGTGTGTGTGTGTGTGTGTGTGTGTGTGTCATAACGTACTGTATGTATGCTATGCTGTGTATCTCTGCATGACGGCTCGTTTTAGGAAGTACGACACGTGTGTGTTTATTTTACCGCTCCTGGCGAGCAGCCATAAGCCACTGCAAGGCATTGTGGGATAGCGAAGCTATTTTAGGGGGCTTGTTGCAAGGGGAGCGTGCATTGTAGCCTCTGTTCAACTGTTAGCAGGGGCACACAGGGGACACTTCATTAAAGACCTAGTATGTTAATATCAACTGAGGACGCAGCCCACTTCATTAGCCTTAATCTTTTTTTTCTTTTTTTTTTTACGGTCCATGTTTTTTTCTGTACCGTTTCTGCTCAAGTTTCAAGTTTCAAGTTTCTTTAATAGTTGTCATACAGAAGTACAGAATACTTTTATACAAAATGCTTCTCACTGTTACGCTCCAGAGACTGTGCTAGACAAGATAAGTAAAATAGTAAAATAAAATAGTATAGCATGTAAAAATAGAAGTAAAAATGAGGTCACAGTGTTCAGTATAGACATATGTACAATGTTCGATGCAGAATAGAAGTAACTGAGTTACCATACAATATACAATATACTATGCAATGTACTAATATACAATACTATATAGTGCAAAGCAGAAATGGGATGAGGTACAATTTAGGTACAATTTACAGTAAGGTGTATGGGTTGTAGTGCAAATCCTTTACCAATAAATATAAAGTGTGTTTGGGTGATCTAAAGTGTGGAGAGTGGGTGCTGCAGTGTGTTGTTTGTTTAAGTGAGTGTGTGCGTGTGGGTGTGTGTGCTGTGTGCATTTGATGGTTGTTGCATAGTGATTATTGTTCGTTGAGCAGCCTGATGGCCTGGGGATAGAAGCTTTCTTCTGAGTCTTTCTGCTCTGCTCTTGTATTGGTTTAGTTGTAGACACACACAGTATTGCTCTGTATCTGTATTCCAATGTGGATTCGTCCATACATGGCAAATAGAATCTCTGACTCTGACTACTAAGCCTACTGGAAATGAGCTACGTTCACACTGCAAGCGAGTGTGGCCCAAATCGGATTATTTTGCTCACGTGTGTGACTCCGATCTGATTCTTTCACGACGGGTGTGTGAACGGCACAGATCACATGGTGGAATCTGATATTTTCAATTCCGATTTGGGCCACTTTCACAATGTGGTCCTGAATCAGATACAGGTCTGATTTATTTTGCAATGTGACCTCAGTCTGAACTAGATCACTCTAGATTAACATTAATTGTCACAATTTCTTTTCTTTTTTTTACGTCCATCTTCTTTACTGTTCATTTGTGCATGCGGGTCAAGTTCATCCAATGTACAGTTTCCCCACCTACCCAACACCTACCTACTTCATACTAACACAATTGGCAAGTGTTAGAGGGTGGGAAAAGCCGGTGGGTGGGGATTGGACGTTGTGGACAGCGACTCCTACAGGTCGGTTTGGTGACGCCGGTGCGACGGAAGCAGGAAGTGACAGGGGCAGCGTGAGCCTCCCACGCGTTACTCCTCGCCACTGAGAGTTCGAGCTGCTGCGGTGAAAAGATGCGACAGGCTGCCTCCTCGTGTACCGGAGGGGACACGTGATGCAAGGCTTCTGTCCTCACTACAACCGACCAGTGGGAGGCATAGTCTAGCAACGTTCAAGACAGGGGAGGGAAGAATTGGATAATACGAAATTGGGATGGGAGAAAAATTAAAAGAAAATGGGGGAAAAAGTGGATAAAAAAAATTATAATAATGTGAACAGCCAAAAAAAATATCTATCTGAGCAATACATCTGAATTGAGCACTAAAAGGCTTGCAGTGTGAACGCAGCCGAAGATGAATTCCTCTGTATGCTACTGTAGGCTAGGCCAAGATGTAATTCAACAATTCCAAAAGGAATTAGACACAGGGGGAGGACAGGGCTTAACCCTTTCACTGCCGCACTACCAAACGGTTAACCCTTTCACTGTGACAATACACAGAAGGTTAACCCTTTCACTGCCACACAACAGCAGGTTAACCCTTTCACTGCAACACTACAGAAGGTCAACCCTTTACTGTCACACTACCGATGGTAGTAAAGGGTTAACCGGTGAGTGAAAGGGTTAAAAGGTCCCATATTTAGTATCTGTTCAACAATTTCTCACAAGGAATCTGTGGAACAGGGTGTTCAGTTTGAAGATAAGATAAGATATTCCTTTATTGATCCCCTTGCCTTGGGGGAAATTCTGGCATCATAGCAGCATGGGGGAGGGGGGGGTACAGGTAGTAGAAGACATACAGGTACAGGTCGCCTGATTGCTTTTACCAAACGGTTCGTGTTTCCGCGTTCCCGTTTTGCGCTCTGATTGGCCACTGACGTTTCTGGTCATGTGACATGTGCGCCCAATCGTGTGACGGCAAGTACTTTGGACGGTTAAGCTTAGGCGCTCTTTCGAAGTTGGTTAAGGTTAGAGTTTGTCTTAGAGCAGGGCGATATCGTGTGACGGCAAGTTCTTTCGCCGGTTAAGCTTAGGCACTCTTTCGAAGTTGGTTAAGGTTAGAGTGTGGATCGTAGGCGTTAGGTAGTTTGCTGCTGGTCGAGGCGGAAATGGGCGCGTCATGCGATTGGGCGCACATGTCACATGACCAGAAACGTGCGTGGCCAATCAGAGCACAAAACGGGAATGCGGAAACACGAACCGTTTGGTAAAAGCATAGACGCGTACAGGTCACAGAATTATAGTACAGTGGAGAAGTAAAAAATAAAATAGAACAGAAAAGCAGTGTAAACAATATAACAAATATAATGAACTCTGGACATGTGCAATATGGGCAATAAGGTGCGCGACGAGGGTATGTATGCCCTCTCAGTTATACTTGCCCTACAATAAATAGTTACAATATATAATCTAATAATCCAATCATCTAAATATAATCTAATATATAATAAAAAAAAATGCTAAAATGCTAAATGCTAAATATATGATCTGATGAAGTATACAGTATTCACATAAGATATGCACAAGGTGGTATATATTGTCCTTGTCTGTGGGAGTCTACTAGGTTCATAATCTAATTCTAATGATACATTTCTCAGCTCCTCTCTCTTGTATTGAGCAGGCGTTTCTTTGGCGAGTGTGGCACCAAACCCAAACGGGGCAGCACTACATTAGGTAGGTAGTGTCCCTGGCTCCAACGAGCAGAGCTAATTGATTAATTAAAGCTAATTGATCGCTTGTGTCCTCGGTGGTGTGACGCCATAAAGGCCAATACTTTTTTTCAGGTAACAACAACCCTAGCCAAGCAAAACATACAAAACGTTGCTACCATCATGTAACGTCTCCGGTCTCTCTTTCTTCATCTCTCTGTTCTGTTCTCCCAGCTGTTAACGGACTTATTCTACGGCGTTATGCTACATGGTTAACTAGGGAGTCCAGCAGTGTAACAGTTAATAGGGCCCCCCTCTCGATACACTACACTGTGCCGGTAAAAACAAGGGAAAACATATATCTTTGTTTGATTTTTCATCATTTAACTCTTCTGCCCCCTTAGCGACTATTTTGTGTTTTTTGCCTATATTTGTTTGTGTTTCTGTGTACAACGATGGCTGTGTTGATTATTATGTCATGAAATTGTGTCCGTTTGCTTATTTTCCATATATTCACAGAATTTGAAAAGATTAGATTTTGAAACCCTCTAACACAAAAGTTAACGATGTTAGCTTTCAAACCGTCCATAGTGGTTTATTTCTTGCCATGGGGGTTAGGGTTAGGGTTATGGTTAGGGTTAGGGTTGGGGTTAGGGTTAGGGTTACCCAGACAGAAAGATTAGGAGAAGGTAAAATCTCATCCCTGTGCCCGTGCCCACCCCAACACTTGCTCAACAGTCCCCTAACCTAACCCCAACCCTAACCCTAACCCCAACCCTAACCCTAACCCTAACCCTAACCCTAACCCCAACCCTAACCCTAACCATAACCCTACAAACGGAAATATTTGGAATCTTTGATAGATATGTTGAGTTAGGTTCATAGTGGTATTCATAAAAAAAAAAATTGGAACGAAATATTACAAATTAAGTTTTTTATGACCTTGAACGCGATGCAATCTTTTCATGCACTAAGGTGACAACTCTGCAAAATCGTTAGGGGGGCATAAGAGATAACGAGGAAAAATCCACACTCCAGACCGCCAAAAACCACACCAACACCAGGCAAAACCCCGGTTTTTCATAAAACAAGACCTTCAAGTAATTGCCGACCCATCCATCCGATAGCGGTATTATAAAAAGGTCAGTCAATTTATTACAGCCCAGAGCCGGGCGAGACCGCGCTGTCCCCCCACATTAAGAGAAAGCGTGCCATACAGCTGGACCCGGGCGGGGGGGGAGGGTGGATGATACACCGACCGGGGGCATGATTAGCATGTCCGTGACCGTACCGCGGGGACGTGATTAAACTAAGATATGCTGATATGATATGAGAGATATTATGAGAACGCCGCGGACCTCTGGCGCTGGAGGACAGGCTTAACACTTGGACGGTTTCGCTGTTTTTTTCCCGCTGATGTGTTTGTTATGGAAGCTATTCTGGGGTAACGCTGGTGTGTGAGGCACGCTGGGAAATGGGATCAGATGTTTTGTTTTTTGGGGGTTTAAATATTTTTTTTTTATAAAAAAAAATGTAAACAAGGAGGAGGCAGGGAGGGAGATTAAATGATTTCATTTGCAATAAGCTGCAGCGCCGCTGGAAGCCCGTCCTGCGAGGAGTTCTGTGGGCTGATCCACCCAGCGGGAGGTAATCCAGACCCAACGCCCGTCTGACAAAAACACATCCGCACACACATACCGCTGTGCATAGATACACATGTACCAGCAGACATGTTGGCACGCACACATGCACATGCACACACACACACACACACACGCGCGCACACACACACACACACGCACACACACACACACAAATAAACTGTACTTACAGTTATATGTCTATACCGAACACTGTGACCTCATTTTCTTCTTCTAAATTCATGCTATATTATGTTATTATGTTATTTGATACTATCTTGTCTAGCACAGTCTCTGGAGCGTAACAGTAAGAAGCATTTTGTATGAAAGTATTCTGTACTTCTGTATGACAACTATTAAAGAACTTGAACTTGAACTTGAACTTACTTACTTACTTACACACACACAAATAAACTGTACTTACTTACACACACACACACACACACACACACAAATAAACTTTATTTACTTACTTACTTACTTACTTACACACACACACACACACACACACACACACACACACACACACACACACACACCATGTCCAAATTCATGTCCATTGAATGAAGATGTATGAGACGTGGTTTATGTTTTTAGCCAGGATGTGGTTAGCTGGGATGTGGTTAGCCGGGATGTGGTTAGCTGGGATGTGGTTAGCTGGGATGTGGTTAGCTGGGATGTGGTTAGCTGGGATGTGGTTAGCTGGGATGTGGTTAGTCAGGATGTGGTTAGCTGGGATGTGGTTAGCTGGGATGTGGTTAGCTGGGATGTGGTTAGTCAGGATGTGGTTAGCTGGGATGTGGTTAGCTGGGATGTGGTTAGCTGGGATGTGGTTAGCTGGGATGTGGTTAGCTGGGATGTGGTTAGCCGGGATGTGGTTAGCCGGGATGTGGTTAGCCGGGATGTGGTTAGCTGGGATGTGGTTAGCTGGGATGTGGTTAGCTGGGATGTGGTTGCTAGCTGGGATGTGGTTAGCTGGGATGTTGCTAGCTGGGATGTGGTTAGCTGGGATGTTGCTAGCTGGGATGTTGCTAGCTGGGATGTGGTTAGCTGGGATGTAGTTAGCTGGGATGTGGTTAGCTGGGATGTGGTTAACTGGGATGTGGTTGCTAGCTGGGATGTTGCTAGCTGGGATGTGGTTAGCTGGGATGTGGTTAGCTGGGATGTTGCTAGCTGGGATGTGGTTAGCTGGGATGTTGCTAGCTGGGATGTTGCTAGCTGGGATGTGGTTAGCTGGGATGTGGTTGCTAGCTGGGATGTGGTTAGCTGGGATGTGGTTAGCTGGGATGTGGTTAGCCGGGATGTGGTTAGCTGGGATGTGGTTAGCTGGGATGTGGTTAGCCGGGATGTGGTTAGCTGGGATGTGGTTAGCTGGGATGTTGCTAGCTGGGATGTTGCTAGCTAGGATGTTGCTAGCTAGCTGCACTAACGTTAAATGGTAAAAATGGTGCATTTATATAGCGCATTTATCCAAAGCGCTTTACAATTTCTGTTCCTCACATTATTCACCCATTCACTCACACACCGATGGTGGAGGCAACCATGCAAGGTGCCGACCTGCTCATCAGGAGCAATTGCCCGGAAGGAAGAGCGGGAATCGAACTGGGAACCTTCTGACTACCAGACGAACGCTCCACCTCCTGAGTCACCGCTGCCCCGACGCCGGTGTGGTGCTGCCGCTAGTGTTGCCAAAGACAGGACAGTAACAGCTAGAAGGCATCCACGTAACAGAGGGTAATAGAAGGCATCCACGTAACAGAGGGTAACGGCTAGAAGGCATCCTCTGACCGCCAGGACAACGAGTCCATTTCCACTAAATATCTGTTGTTCTGTAATCTACAATCTGAATATCTCATATAACATGATCTACACCAGCTCACAGCTCCGGCGTTGTCACCAGCTTGGCTGGCCGTTCACACTAATACAATTGGCAGTATTAGAGGGTGGGAAAGCTGGCGGGGTGGGTCCGGGTCGTTGTAAACAGCGACTCCTACAGTTCGGTCGGGGCGCCGGCTCAGCGCGGATAGGATCTAAGGGGGGTAGTGTGATCCTTCCACACGTTACACGCTCTCAGTGAGAGTCCGCGCTGCCAGGTGAAAAGAAGCGGTTGATTGGCTGGACGTGTGTCGGAGGAAGCACGTGGTAGCCTCCACTCTCCCAGACCGACTGTGGGGGGTAAGTGTGCAGCGACCAGGAAGGGGATTGGGAATTGGCATAACGACTAACATTGGGATGGGAGAAAATCGGAGGAAAAAGGAGGGGGAAAAAGATAAATAAAAAAATAAAAATAACATGATCTACAATCTGAATATCTCATATAACATTGTTCTGTAATCTACAATCTGAATATCTCATATAACATTGTTCTGTAATCTACAATCTGAATATCTCATATAACGTTCACAAAGTCCACTCTCGCAATGTTTACATCCCGTCCGTGTGAAGTCTCACCTCCGCTCTGTAACCAGTCCGACCTCCATCGACCGACTACCTGGAGGGAGTTATATCGGGAGATGCGGAGGCAGATTGTAGAGACTAATCGATGTGTTTACTTGCCTCCCGCGCAGCCTGTTTGTGTTCTACGTCACCCCCGTGCTCGTGTGTCCTCGTGCACGCTAGGGCTGAACCATTCATCGATTTTTAATCGAAATCACGCAAATCGCAAATCGCCAAAATAAAAGAAATCGCAATTTTTTTTTCTTTCTTTTTTTTATTATAAATGTATTTAACCAGGAAGTTCCATTGAGATACAAGATCTCCTTTGCAAGTGAGACCTGGCCAAGACGACAGCAATAACATTTGCACTACATCACACAGCAATAAAATGTGCGATACATCACACAAGAACATAATAAAAGTGCATGTATACAATATACAATACATCACATGTAAACACAAAACACAAAGCAGAATAGTCTACAACATGATAGTAAAAGTGTATGACAGTATAATACAGGGTAATACACAGTCATTTTGCAGTTGGGACCCGACTACAGAAAGCAGCGACATTCTTCTTGTAGGAAGTTATGTAATACAGATTTAAATTAGCCGAGAGAGACCGGGGTGTCTAAGTGGATATATGGTCCTGTAGCCCATTCCATGCCCAAGGTGCGAAGCTTGAGAGAGCTGTTCCTAGCTAACCCTGCTTAAGACAGAGAAAACATCTGAGCTGAGTAAGGAAAGGGTGGGGGGGAGCGGGGCTCGGGGGGGGGGGGGGGGGGGGGGGGGTATTGGCCTAGTGGTCAGAAAAGGAACTCCACTGGAATGGAAACCTTTAAATAGCTCTCTAGTTCAAACCACCTCTAGCAGTAACACACTACCACCACAACTGGAGAAATGACCCTGCTTCAAGGGGCGCAGACGCACACACACACACACACACACACACACACACACACACACACACACACACACACACACACCCTACTACTACCACCACTATCTGAATCCCTTGTGCATGTGTGTATTTGCGCAGTTCTAAGCCCTCGGTCCACTTCTGTCCAGTGTTTTCAAGCCATTTCTATTTATACACCTGCATATAACCCATATAACTCTGCATGATAGCATGTACAATAATGCTGTATATGCCGTATATATATATATATATACATTTATATATTTATCTATCCACATCTGTCTGTACATGCCTAATAATATAATCCTTTTTACATATCTGTAGATACTATATCTATATCTGTACATATCCCTTACCTACTCTTACTAGTTACGCTGCTGGCCAGTATGACTTACTACCATAGTGTCTTTATACCTGTATCACTGTACATATTAATACTACAACTCTGTACTTACATCTGATTAGCACTATTACTCAGTAGTATCAATTCATATATCGTATACCTAGCTAAAACACCTGTACATTGTATATTACTATTGCACTTGGAATACTGTTACATTTGCACTCTGGTTGGATGCCAAACTTTATTTTCATTGTACTGTACTTGTGCTGTATGATGACAATACATTTTAATGTAATGTAATATATTCTAATGTAATCTAATCTGATGTAATGTAATGTAATGTAATATAATGTAATGTAATGTAATGTAATATAATATAATGTAATGTGATGTAATCTAATGTGATCTAATCTAATGTAATGTGATGTAATATAATCTAATGTAATGTGATATAATGTAATGTAATCTAATGTAATGTGAACGAATCTAATGTAATGTAATGTAATGTAATGTGATCTAATGTAATGTAATGTAATCTAATGTAATGTGATGTAATCTAATGTGATGTAATGTAATGTAATCTAATGTAATGTAATATGAGGTACTGTAATTGAATGTAATCTAATGTGATGTAATGTAATGTAATCTAATGTAATGTAATATGAGGTACTGTAATTGAATGTAATCTAATGTAATGTGATGTAATTTAATGTAATCTAATGTACTGTAATGTAATGTAATCTAATGTAATGTGATGTAATCTAATGTGATGTAATCTAATGTAATGTAATGTAATCTAATGTAATGTAATCTAATGCAATGTGATGTAATGTAATGTAATGTAATGTAATGTGAGGTAATGTAATGTAATGTGTAGGGCTGACCCCTA
>NW_028170654.1:10000-15000 GCF_963971535.1 Notolepis coatsorum | reverse complement strand
TCCCTTCTTGTCTCTCTCTTTCCGTCCGTCCGTCCGCCCGTCCGTGTGTCCCCCCCTCTCTTGTCTGTGATCCACACCCCCCCGCCCGCCCCCCCCTACCTTCAGCGGGTCAGTGGATAAGGGTGGGCTGCAGGGGGGAGGCGGCGCCGGGCCCGGGTCAGGGTCCGGCGGCGGGGGTGGGGGTGGTTCTGGTTCTGGGGCGGGGCCCAGCCGCAGCGACAGCCTGCGCAGCATGGTGACAGGGGGAGGCAAGGCGGGCCGATGGCACACGGTGCAGAGCCACAATGCACACCGGAGGCCTGCGCTCCAGCAAGTGAGTGGCATGGAGGAGGAAGAGGAGGAGGAGGATGAGGAGGATGAGGAGGATGATGATGATGATGATGATGATGAGTGACCGATGAAGGGCATGAGAGCACGCATGAGGTGCGACAGTGAGCACAACAATGGCATGCTGTGGGCGTCTAGAGGAAGTGTGAATGTGCGAAAGGACATCCCCAGTGGCGATGTAACGTGGAGCAGGGCATTCTCAAAGACATGCATGGTACAGTAGGCAGGAACTACAGATGAAAACGAGCTCATTAGGTAACTCTGGCCACATTCACATTGATGCGGAGACTGAAGATGTTGATTAATGTGCACTGTCCCTGGGTAAAACATTCATAAATAAACGTACACTTAAAGTGCTGCCGTCGGCTTCTGGCGGCCCGCAACAAGTTGTAAACACGTGTGTTTATTATTAATAAATATGATTTGGTCCAATACCGTTTTCAACAGACCCACAGCATCACACAGCACTTTGCTTTTAAAGTCCCCATGAAATGGCAGAATGCTATTTGATTCCACATCGGTCATGGATATTGATTGGCGTTTACAGTAGCCAGTGCTGGATGCGTATTAACACATTGAGTGCCAACGACGAGAAATCTTGTTATTTAATCGTTGTTGCTTTTATTAGCGATATCCATTCATTTTTCATCAATCCAGCCTCACGTTATCATTGGGACTGGCTCTGACCTCGAAAAGGGCAAATACCGCCCCCTATCGTCTCCCGGATGGTATTGCACCCATTGGATTGGACTCAATGGAAATGCATGGGGGAAAGAAAACCCGGATTCCACATTTTACTTCTCAGGCATGTAACCCGAGACTACTGCATTCATTGGGGACCCTCAGAGCAGCGTGGAATATGTGTTTCGAGTACATAACGTTGGATCAATAAATGCGATCGATATTTGGAATGGCGATCAGGAATTGGAATAATCTTTTTGCAAAACATCTGATGTGAGGTAAGGAATCTATGTTACCAGTTTTGGGGTAATCAGATGTTTTTTCACATATTTCACAACGTGTCCCCTATGTGTGTATGTGTGTATATGATGTTAGCGCTGACCAGGTCATAGATAATCGATTTTTCAGCCCACTTCTCTAGCGTGCATAAGTACACATATACTATCGATAATATAGCGTTTATTTGAAAACTATTCATAAATCAGCCGGAAAATGACAACGTGTTGTGTGTATTACACTAAATGGCGATTCCTGCGGAATCTTACATTTTTCTAGAAATGTCCCAAAACGTCCGTTTTTCAAAACGGTATAAAACGGAAATGTACAGATGAAAAAACAATCATTGATAAGTCATTGATAAGCGACGGGCGTATTAGACACATAGCCATAATATAGAATATAGAAATAGCTCCGCGAAAATCATGAAATATCGGAAAATCAGTCCCAAAAGGCTGGCATCAAGCGATAAATCGTACGCCCCCTGCTGGCACTCAATGTGTTAAGGTCAATCCATTAGCAAGCTAATGTTAGCAACGTACGTTAGCAACGTTACGCAACACTAGTAAAGTTAGCTAGAAAAATACTGTAACATTGAACATTTGTCAATTTAGTTGAAGATGCCAAGTGCTAGCTTAGTTACAATATGCTAATAAATTCTAGACAGCATTTCATTGGGTGCAAAATTAGTATACATTTTTTATATTTTTTTGTATCGTTTTCCAGGAAATTACAACCTCTAAAAAGAATACCTACAAAACAACGTTATTGTCATTGTTGGGACAGATACATAAGTGACAATCAGTGCATTAATCAAGACATTATGTGAGAAAAGAACATATAAATCTATTTTGATTTCATGGGGCCTTGAAGAAGGGTAAGACTGCACCCCTTGAGCTAAGCTGTCAAGTTTGGAATGACAAGCGTATTGTAAAGCTTGCTAGGCTACTGATTACACGACACCTAGGCATTCCGCGAGTCGCGTCCCGTTCTTGGTTCGGCCCTCAATTCCAACGCCGGGGTCCCTAAATTGGCCCTCAGTCATCGAAACTTTGAGAACTCCTTATATAGAGAGGTGGACATCAAATGAAGGAGATGATGGCGGTGGGGATGAGAAAAGAAATTGATATGTCGTCATAGGTAGTCTTGAAAGAGAGAAGGATGGCGATGACGTGGGGATCTGTTGGTATGGTTAACCCGTTCACTACCACACTACAGAAGGTTAACCTTAGTGTGATTGTGAAAGGGTAACCCTTTGTCGTGTGGCAGTGAAAGGGTTAACCTTCTGTATTGTCGGAGTGAAAGGGTTAACCCTTTGGTAGTGTGGTAGTGAAAGGGTTAAAGGCTTCATTCATCAAACACTGCAGGTCTTTTCACAGCTGTCTTTTCATCAGTCGAACATACAATAACTAATATGAGCAGAAACTCTCTTGAGTCATACTGTTGTATACATACTGTAGATAGAATAGAATAGAATAAAAATACTTTATTTATCTCGAGGGAAATTCGGCCACAATAGTGAATGACATGTGAATCTATTAACCCTAACACTACCACACTAAAGAAGGTTAACCTTTCACTACCACGGTTAACCGTCTGTAGTGTGGTAGTGAAAGGGTTAACCCATTGTCGTGTGGCAGTGAAAGGGTTAACCTTCTGTATTGTCGCAGTGAAAGGGTTAACCCTTTGGTAGTGTGGTAGTGAAAGGGTTAATATGGTATACGACCACCATTTTTCTACACTCTCTGGCCCAGATTCACGAAGGGTTGGGACTTGAATGTCAAGCGAAAGTCCTTGAAAGTAGCCCTCTCTTCTAAACATTAGTTTAAAAAGGTTCCATTTGAATAACAATATAGTTCCCTTGAACACCGATTGCTCCAAAACGTCTATTTTACCCACATCGTGCTGAAAACGGTTCAGAGCAGTGCCTCCTGGGTTATTAAGAGTTCATGCACCCTATGAATCACAACGTCCCTTTGAGGGAAGTAACCTTGCCCCAAATTGTAACAGCACACGCATGCAAATAGTAAAAATGGCCCATGGATGATGTCAAAATACAACTGGGTCCAAATTAAATGAGGACATGATGAGTCAAAACACTTTGAACGTTTGAAGATATACACTTCACGAGAGCCACGGGGGAATCGCTACCGGCTTGTTCGTGAGATTGAATCACTTGATGTTTTCTACCACCTCGTCCTTCCTACTAAAACAAAGGCTCCCCGACGTGACGTGAGACGAATGACAAGTTCCGTCTGTGTTGGAGTATCAGGGGTGCGCGGAGGGATCTACGCATAATTATATAAGTGTAACGGATGGTATCGTGAAGCGCGGTCAAGAAGGGCTGGGGTGAGTAGCGGTGCTATGGGTTTTTCTTTTTTCTTTTTCTTTTTTTTTTTTTTTTTCTCTCCTTTTTCCGATTTTTCTCCCATCCCACTGTTAGTCGTTATGCCAATTCCCAACCCCCTTCCTGGTTGTTGCGCACTCCCCCCTACTGTTGGTCCGGGAGGCCGGAGACCGTCACATGCTTTCCTCCGACGCATGTGCAGCCAGCCGGCAGCCAGCCTGGCAGTTCTCACCGGGAGAGTATAACGTGTGGAAGGTCACACTACCTCTCTCCAGATCCTACCCTCGCTGTGCAGGCGCCCCGACCGAACTGTAGGGGTCGCTGTCCACAACGCCCAGGACCCACCCATTAGCTTTCCCACCCCTAACACTGCCAATTGTGTTAGTATGAACGACCAGCCAAGCTGATAGCAACGCCGAGAGCTGAATTTGAACCCAGCGTCTCCAGCGTTGATGGCGAGCGCCTTGCCCACTACACCACCTAGCCGCCCGGTGCTATGGGTTAAACTCACTCTCACATCCTCAAAAGACGCATAAACCCATTACTTAGAATTGGATTCACCTTTTGGTATAACGGTCTGTGTTGCTGCCTGCGGTGTGGGAGACCGGGGTTCGACTCCCACTTGAAGTTTGAGGTGACGTTGTCACAACCGTTACTATATTTATATTTTTTATAAATGATTATCTCGCTCTTCTCGATGGTGGTACTGCAGAGGTTGAACATGGGATGTGTTTGCAGTGTGTAAAGCTATAAAGTGCTGCTTTTAATTCTCGACAATGGAATTGGCAGATATTTTGTCTCACACCGCCATTTTTAAAGAAATTTGGGCTCGAGTCTAAATTGCAAATCTCTGGTTCGCCTACTCTAATGTTAGCTTCTAATCTAATGTTAGTTCATACTCTAATGTTAGCTTTTAATCTAATGTTAGTTTATACTCTAATGTTAGCTTCTAATCTAATGTTAGTTTATACTCTAATGTTAGTTTATACTCTAATGTTAGTTTCTAATCTAATGTTAGTTTATACTCTAATGTTAGTTTATATTCTAATGTTAGCTTCTAATCTAATGTTAGTTTATACTCTAATGTTAGTTTATACTCTAATGTTAGCTTCTAATCTAATGTAAATACTCTAATGTTAGCTTCTAATCTAATGTTAGTTTATACTCTAATGTTAGCTTCTAATCTAATCTTAGTTTATACTCTAATGTTAGCTTCTAATCTAATTTTAGTTTATACTCTAATGTTAGTTTATACTCTACTGGTTAGCTTCTAATCTAATGTTAGCTTCTAATCTAATGTTCGCCTTCTCTACCTTCACCCCCTTTTCTCTCCCTTTTCTCATCTACCTCTATTTCCATTTATCTTCTG
>NW_028170654.1:2500-5000 GCF_963971535.1 Notolepis coatsorum | reverse complement strand
AGTGTGTGTGTGTGTGTGTGTGCGTGCGTGCGTGCGTGCGTGCGTGCGTGCGTGCGTGCGTGCGTGCGTGCGTGCGTGCGTGCGTGCGTGCGTGCGTGCGTGCGTGCGTGCGTGCGTGCGTGCGTGCAATCATGCAGAGTTTGAGGAGTAGGTGCGGAAAAGTGACTATAGCTCGGCCGGGAAAGTGCCGGTCGACTTGGGATTGGTCTCACCGTGTTCAGGAGACTCAGGCGTATTAAAAGGTATATTGGATAATGTCTCCAGCACCCCCACAGCCATAGCTACAACCACTTACGTCAAGGCTCTCATCCGCATTCATAAATGTTCTCCCCCCGTGCTCCTCCGTGAGCTCATGAGTACCAGAAGTGTTGCGGTGGTCTATGCATAAAGTAGGGATGCACCGATACTGATACATCAGAGCAGATATCGGTCCGATAACTGGTATCAGAGAACTTCCCCAGTACTACAATCCGGTACCAAGAAACATGTAAACATGCTAGAAATCAACACTAAGTGACTTAGAAGCATGTTTCTAATGGAGAAACAATTATTATGTCAAACATTTTTGTACAATGGCCCCAAAGCGCTGATAGATGGATCAGATGATCACTCTGTATCGGCAGGGGGACAGTGGTATTGGTGCATCCGGAGCTTAAAGCCATTATTTACACAGTGTGATTCTGTCACGTTTGGCTGCTCATGTCGTCGTCAGGGCTACATTGTGAGTCATTTCTGAATCACGTTTGGTTATTATTTTCTGTCTGTTTAATTTCTCGTTTTTCAAATTAATTTGTTGTGTGGGTCACTGTAGGTCACGTTGTCCTCCTTCTGGGAGCATACAGTCTATTTGAAATATGCTGCACAATGACTTTGAGGAGGTCTTGTTTTGCTTACGCTGCGTGCGTCTGCGTGTGTGTGTGTGTGTGTGTGTGTGTGTGTGTGTGTGTGTGTGTGTGTCTGTGTGTGTGTGTGTGTGTGTGTGTGTGTGTGTGTGTGTGTGTGTGTGTGTGCGTGCGTGCGTGCGTGCGTGCGTGCGTGCGTGCGTGCGTGCGTGCGTGCGTGCGTGCGTGCGTGCGTGTGTGTGTGTTGCATGCTTGTAATTATGTGGACATAATTAATTCATATGTGTGTGTGTGTGTGTGTGTGTGTGTGTGTGTGTGTGTGTGTGTGTGTGTGTGTGTGTGTGTGTGTGTGTGTGTGTGTGTGTGTGTGTGTGTGTGTGTGTGTGTGTGTGTGTGTGTGTGTGTGTGTGTGTGTGTGTGTGTGTGTGTGTGTGTGTGTTTTATTGTTTTATTGTGGATCCCCATTAGACTACTCTTCCTGGGGTCCAAACATTAAAAAATACAAACACACACAAAAAAGTCAAATAAAAATATAAAACTACAAACATTGAAGTACTCACAAGAAAACATCACAATGAACAAAACAGTGAATAAAAGCTCACTCAATATTCATAAGTTAGATATCACAATTCTCAACCATAAAATACAAATTACATATTCAGTCCATAAGAACAAAACAGATCAAAATCATATATATGATTTGAACTCATAATGCATAACTTTTCTCAAGTCACCGATCACCTTTATATTTCCATACTAATTTCAAAAGTCAATGGCCAAAATGTAACTCATTATTCATGAGCGCAATTTTTAACTTTTTTTTAAACATAAATGTGTTCCTTATCATAGTTATATTTCTGTTTGTATTTTTCTGGTTGTATATTTCTGGTTGTCATTTTATAGCGTTGTGAATATAAGGTTTATCGCACTTTTCGTCTCGTCTTTTTTCTGGGGAGCTAAACGTTGGCGCCGTTATATCAAACGCCATTTCTGCTGTATATATACGAATGAAATAAAACAAACTGCGTAGCATCCGGACTATTACAGAGCATCTATGGATGAAATGGGGGCAGCGGGGGACGCCGATCAGTATTATTGATTAGCAATACAGTGTGTGTTCAAGTAGCCATTTTCACTGATCGATCACGTTACGTTTTAAAACAATGTCCAATCCAGCTGTAATTTGGGGGAATAGTATCCTACCGTCAGGCCATGTGATCGCCGGCAGCATTTCATCATTAGTCATCGGAATCTGGTAGATCGATATGTCCATTGGCTAATCATAAATCCCATTATTCCAGGCTGAAATATGCGTTCGGTAACGGGATCAAAGATGGAGGGTCTTCGTTTGGAACCGAGGCTCATATGAAACGCCCACATACAGTGAAAATAATTTTTTTTTTCAAATGCCCTCAATGATACTGCAGTGGAGCGATGGCGCCCCTAAGCGGATCTGGCCGGTATTGCATGTTTCGAAAATCAAATATGTGGGTAGGTCCTGCATGTCGATTGCGGACGTTAATAGCGTTATAAATATGGAATAAAACAATAACAACTCGCCACGAGTTAACTCGTGGCTCTGGTCCTCAACGGGTGGAATCGAATCACGAGTTAACTCGTGGACGGTCCACATAGTGTTAACAGACTCAGATTGTTCC
>NW_028170655.1:0-1000 GCF_963971535.1 Notolepis coatsorum | reverse complement strand
AACTCTGGTAAAAGTTTGCGAAACCGAGGAAGCTCTGTAGCTCCTTCCGAGAGGAGGGTTCCGGCCACTCCTCCTCAGCCTGGATCTTGCGAGGGTCGGCTCGGGTCAGGCCGCTCTCCACGATGAAGCCAAGGTAATCGACGGAGTCGGAGTGGAAACGGCACTTCTCTGCCTTAACGAAGAGCCGGTTGTGGAGGAGGCGCTCCAGTACTCGGCGGACATGCTGGACATGTTCCTCGAGAGTCTTGGAGAAGATGAGGATGTCGTCAAGGTATACCACCACAAACTCCTCGAGCATGTCACGGAGGACGTCGTTCATGAGCGCCTGGAATACCGCCCTGTCGTAAATCGGCTGGGTTGATGAATGAAAACCAACTCACATTGCATGATGAACGTGGCACAGTCCTCGTAGTTACCGTCGAACAATCGTGGGTTGGAGAGATGGGGCTCCCGAGGAGCGAGGTCGGGAGGTGCAGGGTCTGTCGCGGCGGCGGGTGGTGACCTGGCTGGGACTCCTGCCACAGGTGGGGTTAAAAGCAGGGCGTTAAATGCTGCACTGAGAGCCTGTAGCTGGTGCAGAATATCAGCCTGCTGATTACCCTGGGTAGTCTGCTGGGTGGTTAGAGTGTCAAGAGAATTCTGAATAGGCTGGACCTGGGCCCGGAGGTCCTGCACAGCAGCCGCAGCCGCACCTAAATGTTGGGTGTGGTTGTTGGTCAGCTGGATCTGGACCGCCAAAGCTGCTCTAACACTGTCTGTGTCGGCTGGGGTCGACATGGTCGGGTCGTAATGTTATGGTTTGTAAACAACCCCAACAGCACGACACAGACAGGTAGTTCAGAGTTAGCCAAAAACTAAGGGCTGCAGCTCGGCCCAGAGCAGAGTTGGCTCTGTGGCGCTGCAGCCTCTGGCTCTGCGGCTCTGCAGCTTAGCCCAGAGCAGAGTTGGCTCTGTGGCGCTGCAGCCTCTGGCTCTGCAGCTTACTGTCAATCCACTCGGA
>NW_028170656.1:2500-17480 GCF_963971535.1 Notolepis coatsorum | reverse complement strand
TGTTTTCTGGACGAGTGGATGTTTCTCTGTCACCGTGAGGCCCCATCTTTCATATACAAATGAGAGTATTCCCTCACGAGGAAATATGGGCATGGATGTTCGTTAGCGGAAGATCTGTGTTCAAGTCAGCTACAGCCCAGATGGGAATTGTGCTGGCTCCGTCGGGTGTTGGTAAAATCACCGTTGTAAACTGTGTTAACATCTTGTTTCTCTTTTCTCTTAAAAAGTGAGGAGGGTTTCAGAACGGCGGCCTGTCTGAGTGTCTTGTTGTATCGTTGTGTACGAGTTCCGGTGGTAGCTAATTAGCTTGCGTGCTAGTTGTGGCCTACTGTGTAGCCAGTCAGCTGTTAGCTGCGGTGCTAGCTCGCTGTGTTTACCAAGCCTGTTGTGCTAGGCTAGGTAACGTTAGCTTGCTGCTATCGGCCGAGAGCGGCCGTTGGCTTAATGCTACACTGTTGAACGTGCTGTGACGATAACATGTTTTTAACACTCTTGACTACGACGTCATCTTTGACAGAGGATGTTCGTTGAACCTGCCCTGAGCCAGGCCGGCGAGGACTGCGTCAACAAAGAGCACCGTAGCGGCGGGTTGGAGCAGCGAGCTGCCCGTGTCGTCAAACACAGGAGGCTGTGTTTACTTCGGTGCCATGTTAGAGACTGCAAATTGCTTGATCTGCGCTCCTGGTAGGCAAGGTCCTGACCAGACCTTGAACACTTCTTCTTGCTTTCCCTTCTAAATGTTTTGTAAATAACGATGTTTTCCAAAACGAGTGTTGCTGCACTACATTTAGGATACGATGCGAGTTATGTGTGAATTGTCTTGTCACTGGTATTTAGCTTCTCCATGCAAATCGGGTTGTTTGTTACAGATGTGAAAATGATCTGGTTTGTTGTGTTGAGAAACATCATGTGTGTTTATGTACTGTGTACTCACAACTAAGGGGGTTAAACTAACCTATAAAGCTATGCTTAGTGACATATGAGTAAAGAATGATTATTTTCTCAGCCTGTAATGACAATGAACAGTGTGTTCACATATTAACAGGTTTACCTGTTTAACTGGCCGTATTAAGGGTAAAGTAGGAGGGTTGTGTTTCCCCCCGGTTCCCTGGGGACTTCTTCATCCTCCTCTCAGACATGTTGTTACACTATATTGTGTCACTGTGTGGTAGGGATACGATGTAACCCTTAGCTTGATTGCTGAGGTTGTGCTAAAACTGCTTGAGGAACTTTATTTTCCTAAAAGAAAAGATTGTTTGGTCGCTTTTCGTGTGTGCTTAGCAAGGCCTGTGGCCGATACTAATCGAGAATTATGTATTCTCTCATTATGAAAAACGGCGTTCCTCTGTCGAGTGTTTTTGCCTTTTTTTTTAGGTGATAATGGGTTGTGTGTGTCGTGTGACCTACAACTGGGTTGGGCTGGCCACAGAAGCACATGTGTAAGTTTGGTACCGGGGCTCTTGGAGGGCCCTCTCTGTTCTGTGTTTTTTCCTTAGTAAAAATCAGATAGCAGGTTAGCACATGCGCTGTGTGAAGCTGTTAGACGCTTCATGGAGCTGACTATGACTGCATCATACTTTTTTTGTCATCACATCGTATCATGGGTGTGGGGTCGTAAAGGGGTGAACTGGTAACCTTTCCTCCCCCTTTTTTCTGTTGGTCAGGGGTAAACCCACCTGTCCTTCAAGGTTCCTGTCACGTTGAGGTTCGGCACGTTACAGGGTGAGGGGGGGGGGGGGAGTTTCCTGGTCCCACGCCCTGGAATATTGGGCGTGTGCACCGCAGAAATTCCCCCGCCATAGAGTACGTCACTGTGCGCGTCTCTGTTGGTAGGACTTCCGTGTGCTGTTCAGGTCCATGTGATGGATCTGTTTCGGGGGGTGGTCAGGGCTCCTCCTCACGAAGCTCCTATTCGGGCCTTCTGTGAGTTGGGACTCTCCTTCCATGTGAGGGAGCCTCCTCAGAGTACAGAGCCTCCTCCTCAGATTGTCAAGGTGAGTGGAACCTCAAGAAGGAGTCCTACTCTATTGTGTGTGTATTCGATTCAATTCGATTATTGAGTGTGTATGGGTTCAGTGCCTCCTCCCCGGAGAGCCCTAAAACCAATTTTTTACATGGCTCAAGGTGCAATATATTCTTTTCAATCTGTACAGCTCGCGTGGGAAGTCTCTCTGGGGATTTCCGTCTCCTTCCTATGGGAGGGTGGTGGGATGTAAAAATGTGAACAATTTTTACCCCCGGCTGTGTAGACTGGGATACATACTGTTGGTGCTTCCTTCTTTTCTATTAAAAAGAGTTGGAGTTAGGAAGTATCACACCCCTCGTGTCGTTCCCCTGGGCGCCTTGGGGATTCAATGACAGGTCTAAATAACCTGTTCATTGATGTGGTTGTGTCCCGACGCACGCATAGTGCTAGCTCGGGGTGTTCTGTAATCAGGCGACTGACTGCCACGCCTTGGTTGCTTGGGGTTAAAACGGCGTTTTTATAAAGCAACTGGGATGGAGGTTTTTCCTCTTCCGACGACCTGTTTTTGTTATCGACGGATTCTTGTTCATATCTGGGGGATGATGACGGAATGGATCTGAACATATGTAGAGGGGTCTCACGCCCTGGGGGTGGGCCACCGGGCGCAGTTCGCCCCGAACGTCTGGGTGGCGCCTTCTTTTCATGTTTAAGATCAACACGCATATCTGCCCCTTCTCCTGGAGTAGGCATGTTGGCGTGGTTAGGGTTCTGGTCACGCTGGTCAGGATCAGTTAAACCCGTTGTCCGCCGGGGATGCAGATCTGCTGTTCTGGTACCCTGAGGGACTTGGGCTTTTTTCAGGGGGAAAAATGCCGAGTTGGTCCGGGTGTCACAGGGTTAAGCGCTATGGAGACCCTGGTTGGGTACATTTTGTACTCAGCACTGTCGTAATGGCTTACGGCGATGCCAACCTGTACACGCTCGATCTCGTCAGATCTCGGCCGCTACACAGGTTGGTCCTGGTTAGTACTTGGTTGGGAATACCAAGTACGGTGTGCTTGGGGCTGGTTCTCCATGCTTTTCGCTCCTCTCTCACGCATGGCGAAGAGGGGCCTGTTGGGGTGGTCTTTGACCTCCTCGGGGGACCCTGTGCTCCCCGTATCACCGGGCCCGGTCCGAAGTAATGTTTTCGTTGACCCGTAGGCCCGGGATAACCCTGTTGGAAACTGGAACACGGGTACTGCGGTAGTGCCGCAGCTATGTTTTGGAGTTTTTTCCTGAGGGGTTATGGGACCAACCACCGCATAGGGTAACAACTGGGTGGTTGGTTCTCTGGTGTGTCGGTGCAGTGTCAACTCCCGGGTTGCCGGTTGAGTGTGCCCCTGCACGTTCATGACGTCTGCCAATTGTGTCAGCCTTCATTTTGAGGGAGGTTTGTCATGGTGACGACGACGCCAGCATACGCCCCTTCCGCCGGCGCGGCTGTGTTCAGCTGTCCCCTCTGGCGCCTGTCTCGTCCGCAGTCTCCAGGCTCGGGTTAACAGCCTGTTGCCTGGTTTTTCCCGGTGCTCTGCCTGCTTCCGTTGGTTAACCTTTTTTGTGTGCTTACGGCCATGCTGACTGCCTGTTCTGCAGGGTCAGTGTGCCAGGCGGTGGACTATTGGGGGGACAGGGCCCGCTCGGCTGAGGGGCCTTTGTCCGAATACGCTAGCGATGTGGGGGGCGGGGTCACTAAGTGCCCACCTGGTGGGGTCTTGATGCTGGCATCATGGACTTCTCCGGGCCCCCGTTCCAGGGGGTCCAGTCCCTTTGGTGGGTCTGGGCCTTCCTTCGCGCTCCGCTGCTGCGGCCTTGCCACGGGGTTGGGTTTGCCCTTGACCCCGTGATTCTGGGGGCAGTAACGAGGTTGTTCCCTCCGTTCGTTCCCGGGTGGCATGCGGGTTGTGCGTGTGTGTAGTCGTGGGGTCAGGCCACGGTCTGCTCACCCTGTGCGTTGAGTTGCTTGAGTGCCTCTTCGCACGGTCGGGTCCGTCGCCCTCCCGGGAAACCTCTAATAGGGGGGGTGCCCTCCATTAGGGGGGGTCGGGGGGGCTCGGCCCTCCCTGTTCTGATGGTTGTGGGGGGCTTTCAGCGGGGTGTATTTGTCGGCCGGTGGCTCCCGCTCGGCCTCCCTTGTGCAATGAGTGATGCCGAGCGGAGCCACTATGATACAGAACGATAGGTTATGACTATAACCAAGTTCTGTTAATAGTGGTGACGCTCGGCATCCGACGCCGCTGCAGCCCTTGATCTCGCCTTGTGGTGAAAGCTTGGGAAGGGGGCGAGGGGGTGGCCCCACCCCTGCTTATATGGGAAGCTGATAGGGGTGTGGTCAGACAAATATTGGGATATAAAGGTACATTTGTGGTCTTTATTCAGTGCGCGTGCACATGCGGGGATAGTGCAATGAGTGATGCCGAGCATCACCACTATTAACAGAACTTGGTTATAGTCATAACCTATCGTTAAACTCTGGAGATATTAGAAATGAGCAAACAGTAGAAACGGGGAAGTACAACAAGTCGGTTAGAGGCTTTTAAATTGCTTGTACGTTTTCCAAACGATGCATTCACTAACAGCAACATTCACATTCATTTCCATAACTCACATTCCATTTATTCCAAAGGTTCTAAAAGCAGCTGAGCAGCTCGACGGGGACGCGCCCGGTGGCGATGTCATGGTGCGTTCAGGTGGGCCTCGTCAACTCGGACATGTATCATGTGACCAAATGGTAAATGCGAGGTGAGAGCGTTCAGGTGGCTAGTTAGGTCGTGACGTCAGGACCAATCATAGAATGCAAGGCAGCAGATTCAGCACATTATTCAACCTTTCTTTCTTTATGAAGGTAGTTTAGTGATTTTTATGAATCCCAGCAGGTCAACATCATGTTTCTGATAATGTCTGGATGTAGCAGACAGTATACTGTATATCTGCAGTGGTGCAGTCGTAATATGGGAACTGCCCAAACGCCACATGCACGCGCACGCGCATACATGTTCCCTCGGTTGCGCACAGAACAGATGATTATTATGCATAACAATGTTTTAAATGTAATTGTAGTTACAATTTCTTTGATTGAATTAACTTGAACTAGAAAAGTAAATACAAACTATATTAACAATGTAACTTAGAGTTAGTTTACAGAAGGACAGTTTCCTTCAGACTGAAGCACAACTTAATGTCTCATCCTTCCAGTCGGGACCACAGATCAAGCAACCCCCCACCAATTGGTACAGGGCTTGTATTTTGGTTTGGCTCTTCTCGTTGTTATGCTATCGGTATCCTGTTATTATGCAAAGTCTAGGTGATAAGTGCCGGCCGGGTACTTGCCGCACGGCGAGACGAGTCCAGTGACAATTGTGAACGCACTTCTGCCTCAGTGATCTACTACAACAGCGTGTAACCGCGTCCTACCACCACTGCATCGCTGTATAATATCTGTATGTCGTGTATGTCATGATGAATTGAAAATGGGGGACCCTGATGTAAACAAGACAAAAGTCTTTCTCTGGTCTGCATCCCCTTAACAATTGTGTGCATTGAGCCGTACTGTATTGTACCCATTCTGCAATCTGTTAATACAAATTTCAATCAATCAATCAATCAATCAAGTCTCACTCCATGTTCATAATAAGGTATTTGCACCACAAAAGGTAGATATAAGTGATATGTCACAACTCATAAACTCTGGTATCATACCTGATATTTACCACTTTGTTAGTTTACTGCTGGTATTTACCACTTTGTTAGTTTACTACTGGTATTTACCACTTTGTTAGTTTACTACTGGTATTTACCACTTTGTTAGTTTACTACTGGTATTTACCACTTTGTTAGTTTACTGCTGGTATTTACCACTTTGTTAGTTTACTACTGGTATTTACCACTTTGTTAGTTTACTGCTGGTATTTACCACTTTGTTAGTTTACTACTGGTATTTACCACTTTGTTAGTTTACTGCTGGTATTTACCACTTTGTTAGTTTACTGCTGGTATTTACCACTTTGTTAATTTACTGCTGGTATTTACCACTTTGTTAGTTTACTACTGGTATTTACCACTTTGTTAGTTTACTCTTAATCAGAGTTTCCAAATAGGGTCTATATGACAGGCGTTGTACTCAGTATGTATATTTGTAGATCTGGTATGTCATAAATGTCTGGATGTAGCAGTACTGTCTATATCTCTGTATGTCATGTATGTATAGATGTATGTTCTGTATCACACTAGCTCCCGCTCAGCGTCTCATTGCATATATCTCGCTTCAACATATATATACTGAATAAATTTCAAAATGTACCTTTAAATGCCAGCATTCATCTGGCCACACCCCCATCCGCGTACCTACATAAGCAGGGGTGGTGCCACACACTCATCTCCTTCTCAAATTTCATCACAAGCAACGTGTTGCTCATATGCCCACTTGACGTGGAGAAAAATATTGGCTGACAATGTTTACAAGGAAAGGAAGTACAAGAGATACGTTGACATCATATCTTTATTTTCTCTCTCACTATTTTCGAGAAAATACGGCGATATCGTCTTCGTCACTGGAGTGTCTGGAAGATGGTGATCATTCTAAAATCCTCCACCGGTTTTCGTATTGGGAGCACGCCGCTGCATGCCTCTCAACTGCAGTTCCTTGCTGTGCTGGTTGCGGTAAAACCTTTCAGGACACAGCTGAACTGTAGGACGCGCCGCTGTTGTGAGAAGCGGTGAGTTCCAGGTTGGTGAGTGATGTTTTGCTTGCGGCTCCACTTGTCTGTTAGTGCTATGGGGGCTGGCTGACAATGTTTACGAACACCGGCCCCAGATTAAGGTCTTTTGTTCAGCCTCTTAAGCAACAGCGGAAGACCTTGATCTGAAGCCCATTATAGTTTAACTAGTGGGCCACGACCATTAAAGGGGAACTATTTTACTATTTCTTTCACTATTTGGGCACTTTTACACAATTCCTGTGAGTCTATGGAACACCTCTGTAATATATATATATTTTTTATTCATTGTTTTGTATTTCTAATCAAGTCCTCAAAAACAGCATTTTTCTACCTCAAGATCTCGAGCTGTTTTGAGCCTGGGCTGCAGGGCGGCTCCTAAACTACTGCGCAGCGTCGTCTTCGCCTGAACATTAACATGCAGCAGTGACTATATGACATCACATATAGGCACATTTTCAAACGACTCAGTTCAGTGAGGGTGAATATTGTGAGAGGAGAATTGGAAGAATGCGCCAATATGAGAATTTTGAGACATAGATCATATTAATATAAGTTCACATAGCTAGGAAACAATGCTAAACACTCAAAAAGGCCATTTATAAGATAGTTCCCCTTTAACACTGGTGATCCCTGTGTTTTCTGGACGAGTGGATGTTTTCTCTGTCACCGTGTAGGCCCCATCTTTCATATCCAAATGAGAGTATTCCCTCACGAGGAAATATGGGCATAGATGTTCGTTAGTGGAAGATCTGTGTTCAAGTCAGCTACAGGCCAGTTTGGTATTGTGCTGGCTCCGTCGGGTGTTGGTAAAATCACCGTTGTAAAACTGTGTTAACATCTTGTTTCTCTTTTCTCTTAAAAAGTGAGGAGGGTTTCAGAACGGCGGCCTGTCTGGGTGAGTGTTATATCATTGTGTACAAGTTCAGGTGATAGCTGCTTAGCTTACGTGCTAGTGGTGGCCTACTGTTAGCCAGTCAGCTGTTAGCTGCGGCGCTAGCCTGCTGTGATCACTAGGTGGCCTACCTAGGCTAAGCTAGGAAACGTTAGCTTGCTGCTATCGGCCGAGGCCCAGCGCGGGGTGGCTCCGGCCCCTCGCGCGCCGCCGCGGTTCCCAACTCCCCTCTCCCTCACGGGGAGAGGCGGGGGGGATTCGAAGTCTCCCCTCTGGTCGTGTGCGCCGTTCGCTCGGCGTCTCGCGGGCAGGGGCGGTAGCGCCCGACGTTTAGAGCGGCCGTTAGCTTAATGCTACTCTGTTGAACGTGCTTTGATTATAACATGTTTTAAACACTCTTGACTACGACGTCATCTTTGACAGAGGATGTTCGTCGAACCTGCCCTGGGCCAGGATGGCAAGGACTGCGTCAACAAGGGGGACCGTAGCGACGGGATGGAGCGGCGACGCTGCCCAGATCGACAACACAGAACGGCTGTGTTTACTACGGTGCCTTGAGACTGCACTTCGCTTGATCTACGCTCCGGGTAGGCAAGGTCTGGACCAGACCTTGAGCACGTCTTCTTGCTTTCCCTTCTAAATGTTTTGTAAATAACGATGTTTTCCAAAACGAGTGTTGCTGCACTACATTTAGGATACAATGCGAGTTATGTGTGAATTGTCTTGTCACTGGTATTAGCTTCTCCATGCAAATAGGGTTGTTTATTACAGATGTGAAAATGATCTGGTTTGTTGTGTTGAGAAACTTCATGTGTTCTTGTACTGAGCACTCTCAACTAAGGGGGTTAAACTAACCTATAAAGCTATGCTTAGTGACATATGAGTAAAGAATTATTCTTCTCTCAGCCTGTAATGACAATGAACAGTGTGTTCACATATTAACAGGTTTACCTGTTCAACTGGCCGTATTAAAGGGGAACTCCAACATTTTGGGAAATTAGCTTATTTAACATCTTCCCTGGAGTTAGACAAGAAGATACATACCTTTTTTGTCTCTGTGCGTGCATTTTAGCTTTGGGAATAGACGCTCCGTTAGCATAGCTTAGCTTCATCACTGGAAGTGAGGCAGGACAGTAGCCTTACAGTGCCTTACAGTGTATTGCAAGGTCTGACATTGACCAAATTTGATATGCATGACCTTGGTGGGCTCTAGGTCAACTCCTGAAAAGGGGGTCAATGTCAGACCTTGCAATCAAAAGTTAGGGGGCGCACTGAAATTATGGCAAGGGTTATTAGCCCCCTAACTTTTGATTGCAAAGTCTGACATTGACCCCCTTTTCAGGAGTTGACCTAGAGCCCACCAAGGTCATGCATATCAAGTTTTTCACTGGCCTGTTATATTTACTAATTTAGTTTAATAAAGGTTTTCAGATCTGTTCTCTAGAGTAGACCATTGGTCTGCTATAGATTAATATTGAGTTGAGCTTTCAGATCTGTTAGACTATGGTCTGTTATTGAATATTTAGTAGACGCTTTCAGATCCGTTGTCTATGGTCTGTTATATGATTGAGTTTACATGGCTTTCATTTATTCTCTAGCGCAGCGGTTCCCACACTTGTTTGGCCACGCCCCCCCCCCCCCTCCCGACCAGCTGACACGCCCCCAATGAACATAAAAAGGCAACAGTCTATTCATAGGCGCACTAAAGGCATCAGGTTTAATCCAATAAGAACACATAACAAAGTGCAGTATAGGCCTATGAGGTCTCACGTTCACAAACATTGGGAGAATAATAATATAAAACAAGATCCCCGCCTTAGCGAGCGCACAACAATGAACCATTGGCAGCTATATCCATCAGCAGCAGTTATTATAGGGAACACCAGTCATTTGACTCAAATTGCAACAAATAAAATACTTCACCACGAAAGAACAAAATGAGAATTACATACATATACTCAGAAACAGATTGGCCAAAAAACTAAAACAAAACGCATTTTCATGCTTGTCAAGTGCAGTGGCCGAGAGAGAGAGAGAGAGAGAGAGAGAGAGAGAGAGAGAGAGAGAGAGAGAGAGAGAGAGAGAGAGAGAGAGAGAGAGAGAGAGAGAGAGAGAGAGAGAGAGAGAGAGAAAGGCATAATTCCCAGTAGGCCTGAGATTAATCATAATTGCAATGCTTTTGCTTGGGTAAGGGTGTGTGTTGTTTTCTCTGTTATGTGGAGTCATGTTGCGTTTAATTTTAAATTCATATATTAAAACCAGCACTAACCTGGCAGCAATAATAATATCGATGGTTATTACATGGCGTTTTAACATTCGCCCGAAATGCTTGCTTGTGATTGGTCAATAGCGCTCGTCAGAGGTCCGTTATTACTCGTTATTACATGGCGTTTTCACATTCGCCGAAATGCTTGCTTGTGATTGGTCAACAGCCCCCCGACTGCGGTCATTATTTTTCAATAATGACCGCAGATTTTTCAATAATGACCGCAGAGCGCAGCTGTTCGCAATCAAGCCCACTGACACACTGTTTCAGTGCAATTAGACACTGCCGTGCCGGCGATGACAGGGGGCGGAGCGACGAGCGATACTATTGGAGACAGAACACAGCGGAGCCAGAACACAGAGGCTGCCCGCGATAATAATAATCACTTTATTTGGGCTGACAGAGCCACAGAACAACTGCGATTTGTCAAATGAATTAGGTATATTGTTAGTAAGTTAGCCATGTAATAAGCGGGATAATGTATAGCGCTGCACTGACAGCGGAGCCAGAGGCTGCCCGCGATAATAATAATCACTTTATTTGGGCTGACAGAGCCACAGAACAACTGCGATTTGTCAAATGAATTAGGTATATTGTTAGTAAGTTAGCCATGTAATAAGCGGGATAATGTATAGCCTACTCGGTCATTGTCGCAAAATAATTGACCTTCACTACGTTTAAAACACCTCGGCGCGGCGCCTCGGTATTTTAAACTCCGTGTCGGTCAATTATTTTGCGACAATGACCTCGTAGCTATACATTATCCCTTACATAACGGACCTCTGCCGAACAATAATGACCGCTGTGCGCAGCTGGACCAATCAAGCCCACTACACACTGTATCAGTGCTGCTCAGCTGCACAGACAGCTGCACTCAGTCAGTCATGCAATCAGACCACAGACCTGCCGGCTGCCGATAATAATAATCACTTTATTTGGGCTTTTTACAGGTTCACCCTGATGACTAGTTTCCCCCGAAGAACGCATGAAGTGTGTATATGAGTATAATTATTATAATAACTATAATATACGCTGCCACAATACACAATAATAGCGCACCGATCCCAGTCGCGCGCCCATGGCATTTAGGCAGGAACTTCGGGAAGTAAAGTGCATTTTGGATACTTTTTTTTTTTAATTTTTTATTGTTATTAAAACGTACGTTTTTAATTGAAAAGTTTCGTAAATTTCATGATTTACACAGTGAAAATCCCCATTTGAAATAATATATGTTATTATAATTATTAGTAAAATAACACCACACCGAAGAACAGATCTGAAAGCCTTTATTAAACTAAATATTCAATATTTAACAGAATATTTTCATAATACAGAATAGTTCCAGTGTCCCTGAAGAAACCTGGTACAATTTAATGGGGATTAAAACCCTCCTCTGGTCGGCAGCTTTAGGCTTCAGGCTTCACTGTTTGACGAGAACGCGACCCTGAGAATCAGGCCATCTCTGAATATTACACACTTTTAATAGAGAAAGTTATACTGAGTACAATTATTATTGTTATTTAGTTTTTTTATACAACCTGTGCGTTTTACATTGTTATTGTATATTTGTTTTATTCTTTTGTCAATTGCACAAATAAATTAAACCGAAATCTTCAACACATACAACGTGAAACATTACATAAAGAAAATAAAAACGGCTGTAAAGGAATGTGAATCCCTATTCAAAACCGCTCTTAAAGAGCACCGACGGGAGGCTGCAATTCGAAACTGGCCACCGTAAATGTCCAAACCCCCCCCCCCCACCCCCTCCTATTGTACAGTCTCCTCCCCACCATGTATATACTCTGTCAGGATCTATGGGTAACAGTACAGTATATTTGCATATCGTATATGTCACAAATGTAACAGAACTAAATACCTGTATGTCATGTATGTCCCTATGCCATAAATGTCATGTATGTTGTGTATGTCATAAATGTCACTATGAATTGAAAATGGGGGACAACAAGATGAAAGTATTTCTCTGGTCTGCATCCCCTTAACAATTGTGTGTATTGAGCCGTACTGTATTGTACCCATTCTGCAATCTGTTAAATAAAGTTTTCATTCGTTCATTCATTCATTCATTCATTCATTCATTCATTCATTCATTCATTCATTCATTCAACATTCATTCTGTGCTCTTGTTTATTTCAGTATAGGTAACAAATACATTAATAGATACATTCATAAAGTAATAATTCGTTAATACTTCTGATATATATTCAGAATAATCACAAAATTAATTTAATCCTATGTGTTGGTCTTGATGCTTTATGACGTCATGAAGAGGTTTCCATTCTGTTTACAGGTTTGTGTTTTACCTGAGAGTCACGTGCTGCTCACCTGGGACTTCCCGTCATTCCTTTTCACTTTCTGGTCTTCATTGTTTTGTACTTAAACAGCGGCTGCAGGTGAGAGCAGCACATCAGGTCCAGAACCAGCAGCATATCAGACTAACTGTCCTCTTAGACACAAAACAACTGCTGCTTGTTAGAAAGAAACAAAACCACATTTGATTTCTCCGTCGGACCTCATCGCAACACATCGCCACCCCGTGTTTCTGTGGCCAATCACAGGTACTGCAGCTTAAAAACAGAAGGCTATTAAAAATGGTTTCAGCCAATCAGCAGATGAAGACGGTGACGACAGAGATGATGATAATGGTGCTCGCGCTCGCAGCGGTCGGGACCGAGGGCGCGTGCACGTGGCTGAGGAAGCAGCAGGGGTCAAAGAGCATGTTCCAGGTGTTCAGTAACAACACAATCACCATGCTTCAGAGAATGGTAGGAATAAATATGATCTATCTATCTATCTATCTATCTATCTATCTATCTATCTATCTATCTATCTATCTATCTATCTATCTATCTATCTATCTATCTATCTATCTATCTATCTATCTATCTATCTATCTATCTATCTATCTATCTATCTATCTATCTATCTATCTATCTATCTATCTATCTATCTATCTATCTATCTATCTATCTATCTATCTATCTATCTATCTATCTATCTATCTATCTATCTATCTATCTATCTATCTATCTATCTATCTATCTATCTATCTATCTATCTATCTATCTATCTATCTATCTATCTATCTATCTATCTATCTATCTATCTATCTATCTATCTATCTTATCTCTCTCTATATATATTAGTGCTGTCAATATATAAAAATTAACTAATTAATCTCACAATTTTCTGTAATTAATCTAGATAAAAAAAATCGCATTTTTCACTTAAGACCGACGCTTGTAACAGATACTTACTTGAGTAAAATCATGTAATTAATGTAGAATCAACACAAATAAAGTATATTTCGATTCAAAGACTATTTTAATAGCTGTCTTTGATATTTGAATAGTTTCTCTCCTGTGAAATGCAAATGTTCAAGAAAAGCATCAACATTGACTCAGCTTTAAAGACCTCTTTCTTATATCGGCGGCGCTAACAGAAATAAAAACAACCCATATGTTAAAGTGCAGATTGGCTTAGAGAGGACGATAATGTCTTGTATGAGTAGTAATATAAATCATAATAACAACAAAAATGTGTTCCATCTTCATGTCAGATGATTTTCAAAAAGGTGCATGAGTCACTCCATAGATTAATCTTGATACAAAAATGTAACGCTTTAAATAATTTTAATTACTCTCCAAAGTTGAAGCATTAACTTTGACAGCCCTAATATATATATATATATATGTCTATCACAGTACATTTTGCAGAGTACATTTGTATAATGTATAATTGCCTCTCTCTCTCTCTCTCTCTCTCTCTCTCTCTCTCTCTCTCTCTCTCTCTCTCTCTCTCTCTCTCTCTCTCTCTCTCTCTCTCTCTCTCTCTCTCTCTCTCTCTCTCTCTCTCTCTCTCTCTCTCTCTCTCTCTCTCTCTCTCTCTCTCTCTCTCTCTCTCTCTCTCAGGCTGATGAAAAGCTGGTCTTCCTCGTGGACACACTAGTGGAGGTGGAGCACGTGTTTACCCACTTTCAAAACCTCTCTCAAGAGACACCTACGGGAGACTGCAATTCAACACTGGCCCCTGTAAATATCCTAACCCAACCCCCTCCAACGTACAGTCATTTACCTAGTATGGTTTTGTCAATAGTCCAATGTACAATTTTGTTTGTTTGTACAGAGTCTCCCCCCCCTCAATGTACAGTTTTGCTTGTCTATACAGTGTGCCCCCCCCCCCCCCCCCCCCCCAACCACCTCCAATGTAAATTACCCAGTATGGTTGTCAATATCCCAGTGTACCCAACCCCCCCCACCCAACCTCCTCCAATGTACAGTTTCTACGTCAAATGTATATACTCCCTTTTCTTGAGCTGTACTGTATTGTACCCATTCTGCAATCTGTTAATAAAGTTTTCAATCAATCAATCAATCAACCAGCGGGAGTCACAGCAGCACGAGCTGGCAGCAGAGTGACGTGGAGGCGTTCAGTCACGAGGTGTTCAGACAAACCTCTGAGCTCTGTGTAGGTTTAAGTAGCTCATTATTACACTGCGTTTAAGTTGTTCCTTATTAATATACAGTAGGTGATATTTAATACGCTGCGTTTAAGTTGTTCCTTAATAATATACAGTAGGTGATATTTAATACGCTGCGTTTAAGTTGTTCCTTAATAATATACAGTAGGTGATATTTAATACGCTGCGTTTAAGTTGTTCCTTAATAATATACAGTAGGTGATATTTAATACACTGCGTTTAAGTTGTTCCTTAATAATATACAGTAGGTGATATTTAATACGCTGCGTTTAAGTTGTTCCTTAATAATATACAGTAGGTGATATTTAATACACTGCGTTTAAGTTGTTCCTAAGTTATTAATATACAGTAGGTGATATTTAATACACTGCGTTTAAGTTGTTCCTTAATAATATACAGTAGGTGATATTTAATACGCTGCGTTTAAGTTGTTCCTTAATAATATACAGTAGGTGATATTTAATACACTGCGTTTAAGTTGTTCCTTATTAATATACAGTAGGTGATATTTAATACGCTGCGTTTAAGTTGTTCCTTAATAATATACAGTAGGTGATATTTAATACACTGCGTTTAAGTTGTTCCTTATTAATATACA
>NW_028170657.1:0-108109 GCF_963971535.1 Notolepis coatsorum | reverse complement strand
GCTACGTTAAGTTTGTTGTGCTCTCGAGTCGCAAGCAGATCAATGGCGGCATGCCCGAAAGTAGAAAATGAATAAACGCTTGCCGATTGGTGGTAAGAACAGCAGGAGGTGGGTGCTAGCGGTGTGGCGTAATTGGCAGAATCGACTGTCAATCAAAATGGTTCTATTGCATTGGCTGAGAGCTCTGGTTGAGAGAATAGTATCCATCTGCAGGCCGCCAGACGATACTGGGAGAGAAATAGTGCTACATGGCATGGTGGAATTAATACCATAAACATATTTCTTGATGTTTCCTTTTTTTAAGTAAGTAAAGAGGCCTACAAATTAGGGCTGGGCGATATAACGATAACGATAAATATCGCGATATATTTTAATAATCGATATCGAATATCGAAAATACAAAAAAAATCGAAAAATCGTTTTTATTTTTTATTTTTTATTTTTTTTTATTTTTTTTTTTATACCTGCAACAGGGCAGTTTTAAAACCAGAGACAGTGGACAGACTTGTCTTTCTTGCCTGCAACTTAAAGTAATGGCTTTGCTTGTCCAAATGACAATACTGACCTAATTCAGATTTCTTTTTCTCTTGTCCATTTATTTTGTTTGCTTTCTAATTTAAAATACATTTTGAAACCGTCTGTACACAGTAGGCTATGGTGCTAGCAGAACTAGACTCCAGTCACGAGTCACAGTGCACATGTGCGGTGGTTTGTCCACCAAAAAAGCGCCAAAAGATCGAAAATAAACTAGCAGAGCCAGAACTGTTCAACTCCTCTGGAGCCACAGCCAGCAGAGAAGCCGGTTTACTTTAGCTTTTAAACCAGCTGCAGCCTGAGAACTGGAGTGTGAGGGGATGTAACACTAAAGATGGCGGCAATGACAAAGAATTGCTGCAAAATAAACATACATCTGTTGTTAAATTTTTATTTTTTTTTATACTTATAACAATTCGATAATTATCGATATCGAGAAATAAAATAAAATTATCATATCGTTATCGCGATATGATTTTTTTCCATATCGCCCAGCCCTACTACAAATACAAACATACACATACAAATATACAGTAGTTTCATTAAAAAATAAAAAATAAATAAAAAAGAATAAAAAAATAAATAAAAATTACAAATACTTATATACAAATATACAAGTATCGGTATCGGCCGATAGTGTTAGTTGAACAATCGGTATCGGTATCGGTGGCCAATTTTCATATCGGTGCATCCCTAGTGCTATGTATGACTTAGTCCACATTGCAGCCGGCTTGTGGGAGGCAAGAAGCAACGTTCAAAGACAGGGGAGGGTTGAATTGGACGATATGAAAATTGGGATGGGAGAAAAATAGAAAATGGGAGAAAAAGTGGATACAAAAAAAATGTCTTGATAAAACAGTACTGTATAGCTGTGTCATAAGTGTCATGATGAATTGAAAATGGGTGACCCTGATGTAAACTAGATCAGGGGTTCCCAAACTTTTCAGGCCGGGACCCAGAAAATAAGGCGTCAGAGAGCCGCGGCCCAATGCACATCGTCTGGCTTTTTTTTTTTTTTTTTTTTTTTTGCCATGTGATCGATTTTTTACGCCAAATATCACTTCAATCCTATTAAGTTAGTTCAATTTAGTTATTCATTTATATGTGCTATTTATGAGAGGGCTAACTTGTTGCAAAATAATAATGATAATAATAATAGCCTCATTAAAATACTATTGTTGCTTCGGTTGTTTTCAGCGTTTTATGTGCATAATCTGTTAGTTTGAAATGTTCGTTGAAATAAGTAGATTTTCCTTTGGGTCGCGACCCCGACTTTGGGAACCACTGAACTAGATGAAAGTCTTTCTCTGGCCTGCATCCCCTTAACAATTGTGTGTATTGAGCTGTACTGTATTGTACCTAGAGCTGCCGCGGTATCGGTATTACAGCGGTATCGCTGTTACATCATGCCCACCGCAGCGTTGGGCTGAATACCGGCATCACAGCTGTTTTTTATTATATTATTATTATTATTATTACGCTCTCGTTGGTCTTGCAGCTCTGCAGATATACCCTACTTCTCTGTCGAGATTCCAAGCGACCCTATTGGGTACCAGAAAAGTCACATGAAACACTGCAGACCACTGATTGGTCAGAAGAGATACGCGTCACATGCTGAAGCATCTTGCACAGGGCTCTACAGTGCGACCATATTGCTCGCATATGCCCCTAAAAATATGTGCGTGCGAACATGCAAAATCAAGTACTCGCCCGGCGTGCGAGTGGGGCCAGCGAGTGCAGAGTACAGCCTCTCATTCGTCCTTTTTTTTCTCCGCTGCGAGAATCGTTAAAAAACTACAAGTCCCACAGTTCACAGCCGCATAAACGTTCCAATCACAGTAGTTTCCTGTGGTCACGCGACTGGAAACCGAAAGTAATGATCAGCGGCTGCGTCACTGTGTGAGTCAAACAATAATACAGCCATGTCGAAGCCCATTCATTTTTATTTTGCGCGAAAGATACCGGAGAATGAGAAGTCAGGCGAGGCAGCTCATGTTACAGAGGTGATGGTTAACGTTAACGTTAACCAAGACACTGACGCTAGCCAGCATGCTAGCGAAGTTGGCCAAGCTAGCGAGGCTACACCCACTGTAGCACCCAATGTAGCCACTGTAGCTAGCGAAGCTACACCCACTGGAGCCGGAGGGAAGACATACAAATTTAACGTGAATTGGCTAAACATTTCCCCATGGCTAGAGTTCGAAAACAATGTCATGTTTTGTAAATATCGCAAAGTAAGATCGATGCATTGCGATGCATTGTTACACCCCTACAACTGGCCCACTGTGTATGTGTGTACAGCTAACTTGGCTAGCGTTATCAACCGCAGAGGTGGGCAATGGGTCCAGCTGTAGCGCCGGACGGCCAGAGTGCAAGCGGTGTGGCAATAGGGTCCAGCTGCAGCGCCGGACGGCCAGAGTGCAACGGTGTGACGTCGTAATTGGCAGAATTGACTGTCAATCAATGGTTAACCTGACACGCAAACTACTGTACTGGAGGTGTACAGTATTTCAATAGGCAACCCTGAAAGGATTATTTTTCTAAAAGAGCAACACTAGCTCCCCCCTCTACTGATGGCCCTGGTTGTAAAGCCAGTGTCTCCTTTTTGTTCAATATCACTGCCTTTCTTATTAGGCCTAGTTGTTGGCTACAACTTTGCCATAGTAGGCATTAATCACTTAATTAATAGTTCAAATGTCTGTCCCATTCCCGTTTGCACACGCAGATGATACACACACACAGTGGGCCAGTGACTTTGGTGGTATGTGCTATTGCACAGATGTGTCCCGTTTGCACATGCACGCACAGTACAAATATACATTTATTAAAAAAAAAAAAAAAAAAACTCTGTTACTTGACATATTTTCACTGTGCTCCTAAATATTTTTGGGTGCTCCTAAATTCTCTCATTTAGGAGCACCTGTGCCCCTAGTGAAAAAGGTTAGCGTAGAGCCCTGTTGCAGTGCTTTTACTTCCTGAATCTCAGCCATGAGCCATTGATCAGAGCTCAGTCACAACACGGCTAATAGTACGTTAGCTCCCACCGGAGACCGGAGTGGATTACCGACGCCGTCGCTCCTCAGGGAACGAGGCATAATGATTTTACTGCAACGAAATGTTATAATAAAAGCCCTTCGTTCTATACACTTGTCTGATTGAAAACTTTATTAACAGACCGCAGAATGGGTACAACTCGGCACGCTCTGAGCAAAGAAAGGAACTTAGTAGGGGTGCACCGATATATCGGTCGGGTATCGGTATCGGCCGATAAGTGCCTTGTTGACTGCTATCGGCCTATCGGCCGATAAGCTCAAATGTGCCGATAGCAGTCGCCGATAACTAACCATCCATTTGTGTAGCGTCAAAATGCAAAAAAAAAAATTCACTCGCGACCTACCTGCACAACGCCCGCCGTCCCCCCCACACACACACAAGCTACTGCATCAAAGTTACTATTTATGATTAACAAGGCATTCGTTTTGTGGCATTAACGTTATATAGTTAGTGTTACACGGACAATAACATCAGCATATTATTATTACCCATAGCAGCAAGGCATTACTCCGAGTCCGTTCATAGCCGGGAGGCAGAAGACTAACGTTACTGGTGAAAATGTGATTTACGTTGGAATACTCCTTTGCCAACTTGCTGTACTTTGCTTGCAGGTCTGCAGCCATTATTACTGGATTAAGAATAGCCCCAACTTTAGCCAACGTAACGTTATGGCTAAACCTTTAACATTAGTTAACCCTAGCTTTCGGTTAGCTGTTCAATGTTAATAACACAACCAAGCGAATCCATCAGAGCTCCCCATCAACACCGCTCTGTCGGGAGGATGGCATTTAAGAAAGTATCTGCTGTTAAAATGACACAAACATTCGTTTTGTGGCATTAACGTTATTATAGTTAGTTACACGTTCAATTACATCAGCATAGTATTTACCCGAAGATAGCAAGCAAGCCGTGCATAGCTCGGTTACATTCCGTTGCTCATTCCGTACCCAACTACACATTCTGCAATCTGTTAATAAAGTTTTCAACCAGACAAATGTATAGAAAGGCTTTGTTTTATTATAAAATTTGTTGCAGTAAAATCATTGTGTCTCGTTTGGCCATCCTGTGGAGCGCGCTGGTCGGCGGGCACTGCCGGGCAGCTAACGTATTAGCTTGTTGTGGTTCTAAGTTTGACTCGCATTCTCGCAGATCAATGGCGGCATGCCCCGAAGTAGAAAAATGAATAAACGCTTGGTGGTAAGCAGGAGGTGGGTGCTAGCGGTGTGGCGTAATTGGCCGAATCGACTGTCAATCAAAATGGTTCCATTGCATTGGTTGAAAGCTCTGGTTGAGAGAATAGTATCCCGCTGCAGGTCGCCAGAATGGTTCCATTGCATTGGTTGAAAGCTCTGGTTGAGAAAATAGTATCCCTCTGCAGGCCGCCAGACGATACTGGGAGAGGGATCAGTGATACCATAAACATATTTCTTGATGTTTCCTTTTTTAAGTAAGTAAAGAGGCCTACAAATACAAACACACATACAAATATACAGTAGTTTCATTAAAAAAATTAAAAAAAAATTAAAAAAAAATTTAAAAACAAATTAAAAAAAATTTAAAATACTTATTTTTTGCCACAATTATCGGTATCGGTATCGGCCGATTGTGTTAGTTGAACAATCGGTATCGGTGGCCAATTTTCATATCGGTGCACCCCTAGAACTTAGATATTAATTGAGTAACGCTTGCCTTGCTATGGTCCGGTAAATACGAACGTGTAACTATACTAACGTTAATGCCACAAATCGAATGCCTTTGTAATCATAAGTAGTAACGTTATAATAATAAGAAGAAGAAAGGGTCGGGGGGGTAACCGGCGGGCGCGCCGCTACCACCCCTGCTCGCGACACCGAGGGGAGACTTCGAATCCGTGTTTCACTTTTAATAACGAATGTGTGCATGCCGAATCCCAAACAATATTCATGCTGCAAAGTCATTCTCTAAAGATAGACATTTAGACTAGAGGCAGGCTATATGCTATAAAGAGTAGACTAAAAAAAAAATGCATTCAAACTTTTTTTTTGTGTGTGTGTGCGGTAAAAACCGCGGCGGTAGGAAATATTTTGCAAATGTGTGCGGTAAGGGAAACATCAATACCGCGGCAGCTCACGGTGTGGCCAGTGGCCACGATAATGGAGCGAAATTAAATTATGCAACCCCTGTTATGAATCTAAGTCTATAGTCAGTCTCACTCTTTCCCTTTCTCTCTTGCTTCACCGCATTGTTGTAGCCTATCAAATAAGAGGTAAGATTATGTGAGCCTACGTTCTGACTCTGTATATAACGCTACCGCATGCATGCAGCCCAACTTAGTGGGGAAAACTTTGGAAAGATGTTGGCTCATCAGCAATAGAATTCAAATGCACCTAACGTAATAGTCAATGGTGGCGAGACTCTATGAGAGCAGTTGCCAACATTGAGTACATAACGTTGAGTCCGTGCAGTTGAAAAAGCCAAATTGTCATATGACATTATGACAATGTCCACAGTGATTCATTGCGATGGAAAAGGTACCATCATTTTTTATATACTTTCCTTTATACTTTTTTTATGTACAGTACAAGTTAAATATGAATTACTATTTTTATTTTATTCACAGCCCATCCTCATCTTCTCACCCTCCTTCCTCACTTTTCCTCCCTGGAGCCTAAGAGCCAATGTTACCTCATTAAGCAGATCATCTGATTATAAAAAGTATTATAAATACTGGCCATAATGATATAACTGCAGAACTAAAACAAGAAATATCACAATGTTGGGCTCAGTGGTCGATGGCCCAACCAACCCTAATTGACACATCACTTAGTCCTCCAGGCTCAACCAGTGCGTTGCATCTCTAGGGTAGCTACTCTTCTTGCTGTCTTCTTGTCAGAACTGGTAAGAGGAGGTTTGAGGCGGGGAAAGACGAGAATTCTCAGTTTTAAAAGTGTCACGTCTTCCTGTAATTCAAAAAGACAGGAGCCAACTAAAAGCAAGTTGACTTTTAAGTGAACAGACACAAATCTCCGTAGGCTGCTGCAGCTGAACACAAACATCTCTATACAGGTGTGTAATAATGGGCACAATGGTTGCCAGTAGCCGGCCCAGCTCATCAGCCGAAGCGACAATGTCTTTGAGTGTATATGTTGATATGGGGACGCTTTGTAGCCAGGACAGTGACACATGACATCAAACCTCAAGGATACCTGGTTAATTGTTGTAATTGTTATTGAATAGAATATAACTTTATTTTTCATAGGTCTTTATTAGGGATGCACCGAAATTTCGGCCACCGAAAGTTTTCGGCCGAAAATGGCCAAAAATGCCCTTTCGGCTTTTGGCCGAAAGAGTTTTTTCACCGAAAATATATCACAGAAACAGAAACAACCTGTAACCTAACGCGTGTTGTTGTGATGATGTCATCAAAACGCGGCTTCAGTCATTACATGCTTAACGTGAGCTCTTCAGTCCTGTGTTCTGCAGCCTGTGAAAACTCCTCTTGGGACTCGGGGGAGTCGCGCTGTTTCTATGTAAACTCCGCGCGCAATGCTTTATATCCTTATTTACTATATGCCCGTCGCGGTTAATCACTGAGTGATCTAATATGCATATTCTTCAGAGCGAGAGGGGGGGGGGGGTTGTGTTTCTCACATTGACGCTGTCTGTCGTTGATAATATAATCTGAAGAGCATTATTATTATTATCATTCTTGAGCATACACGTCGCGCGTCTACTGTGCCAAAGTCAAGAGAGCACATTCATCTGGGGACTAGAAAGGTGCGCTCAGTAGAGCACAGATGTCCACATGTCTTCTCTCTCTCTCTCTCTCTCTCTCTCTCTCTCTCTCTCTCTCTCTCTCTCTCTCTCTCTCTCTCTCTCTGATTGATTGAAAACTTTATTAACAGATTGCAGAATGGGTACAATACAGTACAGCTCAATACACACAATTGTTAAGGGGATGCAGACCAGAGAAAGACTTTCGTCTTGTTTACATCAGGGTCCCCCATTTTCAATTCATCAGGACATAATATGACATACATGACATACAGATAGACAGTACTGCTACATCTATACATTTATGACATACCAGATTTGCAAATACAGTACTGTTTGTGATACAAAAAGACCCATAATAGTGATTATTTATTATTTAAGTTAAGTTTAGCCATAATCATATATTTTTCCATAATCAGGTAGCTGAACAACATTGGTAAAAAAATTATATTCTATGAATCATTTTCGGCATTCGGTTTTCGGCCAACTGTTTTCTATTTTCGGTATCGGTTTCGGCCAAGAATTTCCCATTCGGTGCATCCCTAGTCTTTATTGATAGGTGGCGGTGCACTGTAGGGCTGTCTTAAATACTTCGAAGCTTCGAAGCTTCGTTCGATTGCACAAGCTTTGAACATTAAAAAAAAATCGAAGTTTAAAAAAAAATAAAAAGGATTAAAAAGATTAAAACAAAATCAAATGTGTGTGTGAGAACTACCATCCCAGTTAGGACAGCCGAATCCCGTCCAATCTTTCGCCGTCGACTAAAGACTCACTTCTTCAACCATTCTCTGAAATGATTAAAAAAAAAAAATATCTAACCGTGACTAACCTTACTGTCATGCACTTTTCCTAATAAACTAACCTACACTGTAACACGCAACACTTTGATAAACATTGTTACTCAGCTGATAGAGTTGTACCCTCCTTGCTGTCTTGTCGTACAGAACTTGTAAGTCGCTTTGGATAAAAGCGTCAGCTGTGTGTGTGTGTGTGGGTGGGTGGGTGGGTGGGGCCGGGGGACAAATACACTGGAGGAAAGTAACCCAGCTCAGCACTGCCCAAATTATATCATCACTATTGCCTGTTTGAAGGATATCATCCTCAAATACATATACACCTACATGCCTTGTAGAATTCCACACATAAGAAAGAAAGATACTGGGATGAATAAACAAAATAGGAAATAAAATTTAGATAAGGTGCTACTGAGATGTTTTGGTGAGTTCTTTGTTTTTTTGTGGAAGTTGCCCTTCTTAAAAATGCATGAACATTCACTGATAATTGGTCTGTAGTGGAGTCTACAAGGTCTACATTGCCGGACCATGTAGAATCCGGACCTTGTAGACTGACATAATTCTGTTCATAGTGTAGTCTACACAGGCCATATTTCAAATAATCAAAATCTTACTTCATTCATCTTAAACATTCTTGATTTGGGGGATTGGTAGTTCCCATGAAATCTGAAGTTGTTCAAACGACAACAGCGATCCACCTTGAATTAAATCACACAGCCGAGTGAAACCTTGTTGGCTCAGTAACGAAAGGGGCTACTTAATTAATTAATCCAACCCACTTTATTTATAGAGCACATTTAAAAACAACAACGTTTATGAAAGTGCTGTACAAGTCTGTTGAATGCCCACGCTAGGTCTTAGGTCAGATCGATAACTTCATAACTCATTGGTCTGCTTATCTTGACATCAAACAGCGTCCTGCGAAGTGGTTGACATGCAGAACCAAACGAGTCTACAAAATGTTGTTGTTACCACTGACCGACAAGAGATAGCGAATGCACCGTTCCGACCCCCGTCAGTCATCGACCTTAGGTCGAGTGATTGAAGTTGCGGAATCTTTTATTTTATTTGCACTGGGACGGACTCTCTTTATTCAGATGAGGTCCATTTCCCTTATCCGTTACACGTATTATCACTGTATGGCTTTACTTGATAATCCCATTATACAGAATCCACCTTTAGTCCTTAATGCATAATCATATATCTCCTTTTACTCCGTAGGGATAAAGCCACACTTCTAAAGTTTTTATGGTAAAACCAGGCTTACAGAACCCACCTTTGGTCCTTAATGCATAATCATATATCTCCTTTTACTCCGTAGGGATAAAGCCACACTTCTAAAGTTTTTATGGTAAAACCAGGCTTACAGAACCCACCTTTAGTCCTTAATGCATAATCCTATTATAGCTAGGGATAAAGCCACTTACACATATTATCACTGTATGGCTTTACTTGATAATCCCATGATACAGTACACGTATTATCACTATATGGCTTTACTTGATAATCCCATTATAGCTAGGGATAAAGCCACTTACACATATTATCACTGTATGGCTTTACTTGATAATCCCATGATACAGTACACGTATTATCACTATATGGCTTTACTTGATAATCCCATGATACAGTACACGTATTATCACTATATGGCTTTACTTGATAATCCCATTATAGCTAGGGATAAAGCCACTTATTCTATTTTGCCTTAATGCATAATCATATGTCTCCTTCTGCTCCGTCTGGGGAAAGCCACAATCAGGAGGTTTTTTTTCATCATAAATCAGGCACAGTACTGGACCGCGTGGTTGACATATTTCTCTTTAGGCCTCCGTATGGATAAAGCCCCACTTCTAAAGTTTTTACATCATTAATCAAAAATGCATGGGGTGAAGTTACAAGGCAAAACACATTTCATGCTTACCCGGTCGTCTGGTCAGAAGAAAGGATACAAAGGATAATTATAAAGAGGTAATTTTAATTAGAAAAAGCTAGTTACAAGAAGAGACTGAGGTGGAAAATTTCCAATTCAGTTTAAAATAAGCAGAAAACAGAACATCTCATCAGTGCACGGCTTGTGCCCCGTGTCTGGCAGCAGCATCTTCCGCTCTCTCCAAAAAGTCTGCCTCTTGAATCGGCAACCGTCTCTTTTATTTGACATTGTACCGTATTTCTGATTGGTCTAAACACAGTGATGTCACAGGGTCGTCATTTCTGTTTAGCAAACCAACATACAATACATAATTCGTTATGGACTCCTCCTTCTTTGTACTATCGTTACTGCTAGTTACCTAGTGGTTTTTAAGTAACAGAAAGTCCCTTTTTCCTTCAAAACAGACAACGGCTTTGTCTGTGGTGACCACGTGACATCGTACCATGCACGAGGCCCTCCATAGTATCTCTTAAAGGGGAACTATCTTATAAATGGCCTTTTTGAGTGTTTAGCATTGTTTCCTAGCTATGTGAACTTATATTAATATGATCTATGTCTCAAAATTCTCATATTGGCGCATTCTTCCAATTCTCCTCTCACAATATTCACCCTCACTGAACTGAGTCATTTGAAAATGTGCCTATATGTGATGTCATAAAGACACCGCTGCATGTTAATGTTCAGGCGAACACGACGCTGCGCAGTGGTTTAGGAGCCCAGGCTCAAAACAGCTCGAGATCTTGAGGTAGAAAAATGCTGTTTTTGAGGACTTGATTAGAAATACAAAACAATGAATAAAAAAAATATATATATTACAGAGGTGTTCCATAGACTCACAGGAATTGTGTAAAAGTGCCCAAATAGTGAAAGAAATAGTAAAATAGTTCCCCTTTAAAGAATCCCTCCAGACAAACAGTTTTTACACATTATTCTTTTAGTATTATTCTCTACTGACAGTCAATTATAAGCATGCCATTTTGAAAACTTTTACTGTACACATTAAACATTTAATTGTTATATAGTTTCTTTTTTAAGATCTCCTCAAAAGTTTCCGGACTCCGTCTTTCAACCCTCAACCCTTAATCCCCTTCCCGTCTGAAAGGGTTAACATCTTACAGCTCTCTCTCTCCTTTGCTGGGGCCCACATTCCGCAGGTTGCCTCCCTTTTGCCTGTGAAGAACTGTGGAGAACAGACCCCTCTTATGGAGATATTAAAGGTTCAGTTCCATTTTTTTATAAGTAGAGCCATCATAGAGCTATTTTTCCAGAGTTCAGTTTAAAGATTTATACTGGTCATATAGGAACGACTCAGGATGTCATTGTCCAAAAGTGTCACTTGTTCTGTGGCACTTCACACCCACTCTGCCATCCTGTGAGATCATTGTCCATCATCAATTGAATAATTGAATAATGAAGCATATGATTACATGTGAAAAATAGGTATATACGGCTATATTGGAACGACTCAGGATGTCATTGTCAAAAAGTGTCACTTGTTCTGTGGCACTTCACAAAGTCCCACAACATAAGATAAAAAAAAAAAAAAAAAAAAAAAAAATTCTCTCTCGAAGCTTCGAATTAAAATCGAAGCTCGGCCCCGAAGCTTCGATTGCCAAAAAAAGCTTCGAAGGTCAGCCCTAGTGCACTGCATACTGAACATGCACATACTGTGATGTTTCATACTGAACGTGCACATACTGTGATGTGTCATACTGAACGTGCACATACTGTGATGTGTCATACTGAACGTGCACATACTGTGATGTACTTAGTTTCATGTTTGAAAAGCTGTCATTTGGTAGATTGATATTTGTTAAATGTTACTTGTCATGTTCGTTTTTATTGATTTTTGCTACCGGGCAGTCCGGCAGAGGGAGAGGAACAATGGGAGATAGACGGGGGGAAGACCTTCGGCAAAGGTCACCGGATCCGGGAGTCGAACCCGGGCGGCCAATGTTGCACCGTAGTGCTGTACGCGGTGCACCACTCGGGCGCCCCAGATTGATATTTGTTAATGAATCCATCAGCCTTCCGCACAAAGCTCCATTCCAGGTCCAAACAAGGTTGTCTTTCATGGTTTTTAATATGAAATAATATACCACATGTATCCCAGCTGAAGGTTGATCTTGTGAGAGAGATTTTTAAAACAGAATTCCAATAATACCATTCATTCAGTGTTTTGACCTCACACATAATGGAATAAAAGGACTTCAGGTGACGCAGCAAATAAGGCGTCCATCTCTGTGGGGAGAGAGTCTCCTTGGCTGTTTGCACAGTCACGCTGTCCTTGTCGAGGGCGCTCTGCTGTGTACTGCCGTCCTCCGCCTGCCTGTGATGTGAGAATGATACTAGGTATTAATGCACAGATACTTTTTTCACTCCGATACCGGCCGATTCTGGACTTTATGTTAGTATCCATTCGTTTTACAGAGCAGACTTAGAACGTTAGGTTTGGACATTTTCTTTGAGATATAATCCATTTTCTCTATTAGAGACATCTTAAAGGGGAACTCCAACATTTTGGGAAATTAGCTTATTTAACATCTTCCCTGGAGTTAGACAAGAAGATACATACCTTTTTTGTCTCTGTGCGTGCATTTATCTTTGGGAACAGACGCTCCGTTAGCATAGCTTAGCTTCATCACTGGAAGTGAGGCAGATCCGGAGCCTTACAGTGCCTTACAGTGTATAGTTTGATTGATTGATTGAAAAGTTTATTAACGGATTGCAGAATACACTGCAAATACAACTCCAAAACGTTCATGTAAACATGTTGTGACCTGTGTATTCACCACGTGGAGAAATAAAAAATAATTGAATTAGACAATTACGTTTTATAAGCAAATATACTCGGAACTATTTTTTTGACCAACCACTACTCTATGAGCGCATCCAGTGATTTCAACGTGACGCCGTGTGTGTTTACATTCTCGTTCATTCAAAAGATCCAAACCGATTGAAGTTTATGGATACCATGACTTGAAATCCTCTTACCTTGACGATTAAAAGCCTCCCCAATTTAGAAAACAGTAATCCAATGGCTGGTATTGTTATATACCGGACGCTCTGAGCTAACCGGAGCTAACACAGACCAGGATCGCAAAGCATATAAAATGACTTCCTTTCTGGGGTTGTCAAAATAAAAGTGCAACGTTTATAGCAGTGGAAAACGTTTATTTTGTACATTATCTAACGTTAACACAAACCTAAACTAACTTGTCCGAGTATATTTGCTTATAAAACGTAATTGTCTAATTCAATTATTTTTTATTTCTCCACGTGGTGAATACACAGGTCACAACATGTTTACATGAACGTTTTGGAGTTGTATTTGCAGTGTATTCTGCAATCTGTTAACACTTTGGGTGCCGGCCAAAAATCCGGAAAATGACTGTGGGTTGCCAGGATTCCTGGACGATTCTAGCATATCTCATGATCTTAGCGGAGCTATTTCTATATTTTATATTATAACTATGGGGAAATGGTTGGGCTCATTTGAAGACGACAAGTTGATGTACACAATGCAAAAAACCGTTTGTTTCTGCATGTCTTCGTTCGTTCACAATTACAAGTTAAAAAACGTCAACAAAAGATAAAAGTGGAGGTAAATTATTTAGAACAGAAGTTACAGGCACTTTTATGAAAGGTGTGCCGGCGGGGTGATAATAGGTACTGAACGTGTTATAAAGCAATTTAGACTGGGATGGATGGATGGATGGTTTGATTGATTGATTGTTTGACAGATTGTTTTATTGGTTTGATTGATAGAATGTTTTATTGTTTTGTTGATAGTTTGATTCATAGATTGATTTGTTTGATTGATTGATTACTTTGTTGGTCATTTGATTGATAGAATGTTTGATTGTTTTGTTGATAGTTTGATTCATAGATTGATTTGTTTGATTGATTGATTACTTTGTTGGTCATTTGATTGATAGAATGTTTGATTGTTTTGTTGATAGTTTGATTCATAGATTGATTTGTTTGATTGATTGATTACTTTGTTGGTCATTTGATTGATAGAATGTTTGATTGTTTTGTTGATAGTTTGCTTGATAGAATGTTTGATTGTTTTGTTGATAGTTTGATTCATAGATTGATTTGTTTGATTGATTGATTACTTTGTTGGTAATTTGCTTGATAGAATGTTTGATTGTTTTGTTGATAGTTTGATTCATAGATTGATTGGTTTGATTGATTGATTACTTTGTTGGTCATTTGATTGATAGAATGTTTGATTGTTTTGTTGATAGTTTGATTCATAGATTGATTTGTTTGATTGATTGATTACTTTGTTGGTCATTTGATTGATAGAATGTTTGATTGTTTTGTTGATAGTTTGCTTGATAGAATGTTTGATTGTTTTGTTGATAGTTTGATTCATAGATTGATTGGTTTGATTGATTGATTACTTTGTTGGTCATTTGCTTGATAGAATGTTTGATTGTTTTGTTGATAGTTTGATTCATAGATTGATTGGTTTGATTGATTGATTACTTTGTTGGTCATTTGATTGATAGAATGTTTGATTGTTTTGTTGATAGTTTGATTCATAGATTGATTTGTTTGATTGATTACTTTGTTGGTCATTTGCTTGATAGAATGTTTGATTGTTTTGTTGATAGTTTGATTCATAGATTGATTTGTTTGATTGATTGATTACTTTGTTGGTCATTTGATTGATATGCCTGGCGCTAATGAACAAGTAAGTTTTATAACTACTGGTGTAGGTCCAGACAACATTATTATAAAATACAGAATACTTTACAATGCAAAAAACTTGAAACTTTGATGCCATGAACATTTTTATTGTAAAATATGTTCAATAAACTGGGTGACAAGTCATCAGTACCAACCATTGTTGCTGTGCATTATATGCTGGTAACATTCACAGTATAGGATTATGGTAATTTACCAAGACAATACCTTATAAAAAGTGAACACTGGAGGATAATCAACCATTGTTTCAGTGCATTTAGGAGTTTGTTGGTAACATTCACAGTATAGGATTATGGTAATTTACCAATACAATACCTTATAAAAAGTGAACACTGGAGGATAATCAACCATTGTTTCAGTGCATTTAGGAGTTTGTTGGTAACATTCACAGTATAGGATTATGGTAATTTACCAAGACAATACCTTATAAAAAGTGAACACTGTGATGATAACCAACCATTGTTTCAGTGCATTTAGGAGTTTGTTGGTAACATTCACAGTATAGGATTATGGTAATTTACCAAGACAATACCTTATAAAAAGTGAACACTGGAGGATAATCAACCATTGTTTCAGTGCATTTAGGAGTTTGTTGGTAACATTCACAGTATAGGATTATGGTAATTTACCAAGACAATACCTTATAAAAAGTGAACACTGGAGGATAATCAACCATTGTTTCAGTGCATTTAGGAGTTTGTTGGTAACATTCACAGTATAGGATTATGGTAATTTACCAATACAATACCTTATAAAAAGTGAACACTGGAGGATAATCAACCATTGTTTCAGTGCATTTAGGAGTTTGTTGGTAACATTCACAGTATAGGATTATGGTAATTTACCAAGACAATACCTTATAAAAAGTGAACACTGGCTGATGATAACCAACCATTGTGTCAGTGCATTTAGGAGTTTGTTGGTAACATTCACAGTATAGGATTATGGTAATTTACAAAGACAATACCTTATAAAAAGTGAACACTGGAGGATAACCAACCATTGTTTCAGTGCATTTAGGAGTTTGTTGGTAACATTCACAGTATAGGATTATGGTAATTTACCAAGACAATACCTTATAAAAAGTGAACACTGGAGGATAATCAACCATTGTTTCAGTGCATTTAGGAGTTTGTTGGTAACATTCACAGTATAGGATTATGGTAATTTACCAAGACAATACCTTATAAAAAGTGAACACTGGAGGATAATCAACCATTGTTTCAGTGCATTTAGGAGTTTGTTGGTAACATTCACAGTATAGGATTATGGTAATTTACCAAGACAATACCTTATAAAAAGTGAACACTGTGATGATAACCAACCATTGTTTCAGTGCATTTAGGAGTTTGTTGGTAACATTCACAGTATAGGATTATGGTAATTTACCAAGACAATACCTTATAAAAAGTGAACACTGTGATGATAACCAACCATTGTTTCAGTGCATTTAGGAGTTTGTTGGTAACATTCACAGTATAGGATTATGGTAATTTACCAAGACAATACCTTATAAAAAGTGAACACTGTGATGATAACCAACCATTGTTTCAGTGCATTTAGGAGTTTGTTGGTAACATTCACAGTATAGGATTATGGTAATTTACCAAGACAATACCTTATAAAAAGTGAACACTGGCTGATGATAACCAACCATTGTGTCAGTGCATTTAGGAGTTTGTTGGTAACATTCACAGTATAGGATTATGGTAATTTACAAAGACAATACCTTATAAAAAGTGAACACTGGAGGATAACCAACCATTGTTTCAGTGCATTTAGAAGTTTGCTGGTAACATTCACGTCACATGAACTACAGGGCATATCTTACTTGGTCTCTCGCATCGATGACTGCATTGTCCATTGATAAATGGATGAAGCGCCAGATGATCTGTGGACCAAAAAATATCCAATACATGCTTCCAAAGTATATAAATAATAGGCCAATGGACTGCATTAGAAAAGTGTGGTATGTTACCTACAGTATATACTTTTTTAAACTGGGTGACTGTCAGCAACCATTGGTTCTGTGCAAACGGTAAAAATGAGGGGGGAAAAAGATAAATAAAAAAAAACTATATACACACACAATGCAAATTATGAATGGAGTCGATACAGCTAGATCGCTAACATAACGTCTCATCTGCAAGTGGTCCAAACATGCCTATGCAATATCGACAACCGTGGCCCAAATACATGTGTTCAACGCATTTGTCTTGTACAGAAAACAGTGCAACTACCCATACACTATACTATACTATACTATACTACAATATACTATACTATACTATACTACACTATACTATACTACACTCAGCTAGCTATACTATGTACCGGTACACATGGTTCTGTCTGTATCACACAATGATGGATTATTTAGAAGTAATCTGTACTTCTGTGTGCCGGATTATTTAGAAGTAGTCTGTACTTCTGTATGACAACTAATAAAGAAACTATTTAGAGAAATCCCTCTTTGTGTGGTACAGAGCGAAGCATTTGTCACGATGCAGGGGGACTTTGCACGATGTGCAAAAATATCTGGTCTCACTCCTGATGCCACGCCTACTGCAGACACGACATTTCCTACACGGTAGCTTTCTCTTCGGGGTGGCTTTGTATGCAACCATTACATGCTTCACAAAGCCACCCACTAATCTGCTCTGCGGGTCCCCCAGTGGGGCCCTAGGGTCGACACGCCCCACCTGCTCAGCCCCTGCCTCCTCCTCATCCCCACCCCCTGCCTCCTCCCCTGCCTCCTCCCCTGCCTCCGCCTCCGCCTCCATCTCCGCTGTCACCCCAGGAATCTTCTTCTCCTTACCGTCTGTGTAGGTCCGCGCCACAGCCCTGGTGAACCGGAAGAGGTTGGAGTAATGCCCTTGTGGGTGCTTTTTTTTGTACAAGACAAACGCGTTGAAGATACATATTTGGATCAGATACATCACAAACTTTTTGGTCCACTTTCCAGTCTTACGTGTAACCGGATAGTACGATATATTTTGATCCAGCTGATCGACGCCGTTCATGAATTTATTGTACTCCAGGATTGATGTTGGCTTGAGCATCTCCACCCTCAGCGCTTTGCCCTTCTTCTGCTTCTTCCACACCATCGCCTTTTCCATAGTGTCCTCGTGGAAGCTGCTGATGGTCTTCACGATTCTCTTATCGCGCCATGCCACGATCAGGACCTCCTTGTTGTTGACCGCAATGCGCTCCCCCACACCGATGTCACGTTTGGTAATGTTCTTGATGATGGCTGGCTCGCCCCGGTGCTTCCTGAGGGTACCACAGACGTCGGTCCTCAACTGTCGGAGCCTGGCTGACATACGTACCGAGTTGTAGAAGTTGTCCATGTAGAGCGTATAGCCGGCCCCAGACAGACGTCCAAGCAGACCGACGACCGTGTCCCCCAGGAGCGAGCCTTCCCGACAATATGGCTTAAATGAAAAGCAATATCCTGTGCGTGATTCGCACAGGAAGTAGGACTTGATGCCATAGCGGGTGGGCTTGTTGGGGTTGTAGACCCGGAAGGTCAGGCGGCCTCGCCATGCCATCACCCCCTCGTCAATGGCGAGCTCGCGTTCAGGCTGGTACAGCTCCTTGCACCTCGTGTTTACATGGTCGACTACAGGGCGTACTTTGCACAATTTGTCTCTAACCTCCAGGGAAGTATTGTCCGCAAAGTGGAGGAATCGCCAGATCAATTGGAACCTGTTGCGTGGCATGGTATCAGAGTAGTACGGTGTGTACATCATGTCGTCAGTGGTCCACATCTGGTCCACGCGAGGCTTCCGCAGGACACTGCTAAGGAAATGGAGTCCGAGGAACTTCTTCAGCTCCTTCAATGTGAGGGGCTTCCAAAGCAGTGCCCTGCTACTGGTTAGCGTGGGGTCCAGCCGGGCAATGGACTGCTCAGCGTAGAGGTTGGACTGGGCAACAATAGAGTTCAGAAAAGCATCTGTCAGGAACAGATCCATCCATTTCGCAGGCCGGTAAGATCTGAGTGCCTTGGCGTCCTGGAGCAACCCCGGTTGGGCTGTGAAGGGGATCCTTTGAGGCACCCAGCCCTCACGAGACCAGGCATTCTCCTCTTCCTGACGGATCGCAGCCCTGCTCTTCGCTCCTCCACGACCTGTCAATTATACAAATATACTATAACACCCCTACTGTAGACATTCATATGCCACGTAGTTACAAACTGTGTGAGTGAATGAGTGAGTGTGTGTGGGGTTCAGATGTCAGAGCTGGACGTGGTGTGGGGGTCAGAGGTCAGAGCTGGAAGTGGTGTGCAGAGTGAGGCCAACTTACCGCTCTTAGATGTGCGTTTCCGCCCTGCAACAGGTTCCGGCATGTCCAGACTAGCATCCAGTTCTAGAATCACATGATGTAATACATTACACTAGGGCAACGCATTGTCATTGTATTTACCACCATCACCACCAGACCAGGCCCTGCAGCAGCCAGTCACCACCAGGCCCAGGCCCTGCAGCAGCCAGTCACCACCAGGCCCAGGCCCTGCAGCAGCCAGTCACCACCAGGCCCAGGCTCTAGCAGCAGCCAGTCACCACCAGGCCCAGGCTCTAGCAGCAGCCAGCTACCACCAGGCCCAGGCTCTAGCAGCAGCCAGTCACCACCATGTACAATTACCTGCAGGAGTAGAATGTGATCCTATGTCGTTGCCAGTCTCAGCGTCACTATCTGCAGGGTCTGCGCCAGAATCTGAATTGGATTAAATTCATTCAGTAAGTAAGTCTCACAAAACACAATAGTAATACATTTACACATACATAAATGTAGTTAGTACATACCCAAGCATGTTGGTGTATTGGCCCCGGATTCGGTTTCGGAGTGTTCTGCTGTGTGAACACAAAATAAATCAGCGGCCATCAAAGCATGTACATGTGTGTGTGTTGTAATCAATGGAATTTTACATATGCTACACAACCATGCATTTAAATATAGGCCTCGCCATGTGTCCATGCCATTGTGTATGTGTGTGCTGTAATCAATGGAATTTGCATATAGAGGCCTCACCATGTACTGCGAAGTTCAAAGGTGTTGGAGAGGATGCATGTCTTTTGATCTTGTGTGTGTGTGTGTGTACACACACTGCACACACACACACACACATACACACACACATCAAATGGCATGGGGTGAGGCATCTACACACACACACACACACACATCCATGTAACTAAATGTAGTGGCCTGTACATGCCTACTATATCCTATATCATTCAACTATCGATTTGAACATGCACAAAACAATATTCACATTGCAACATACCAATTACCACGTCGACCACCACCACCACGTCGTATCATGCCCAGCATGCAACTATTATCACTTACATGATAGCTACACACTTCAAAGAGCCACTTCAAAGGGCGTGCACATGCACACACACACACACACACGCACACAAGACAACCTAACTGTAGCACATGGTAGCGTGGCCTGTACTGCATGCCTACTATATCCTATATCATTCAACTATCGATTTGAACATGCACAAAACAATATTCACATTGCAACATACCAATTACCACGTCGACCACCACCACCACGTCGTATCATGCCCAGCATGCAACTATTATCACTTACATGATAGCTACACACTTCAAAGAGCCACTTCAAAGGGCGTGCACATGCACACACACACACACACACACGCACACAAGACAACCTAACTGTAGCACATGGTAGCGTGGCCTGTACTGCATGCCTACTATATCCTATATCATTCAACTATTGATTTGAACATGCACAAAACAATATTCACATTGCAACATACCAATTACCACGTCGACCACCACCACCACGTCGTATCATGCCCAGCATGCAACTATTATCACTTACATGATAGCTACACACTTCAAAGAGCCACTTCAAAGGGCGTGCACATGCACACACACACACACACACGCACACAAGACAACCTAACTGTAGCACATGGTCGCGTGGCCTGTACTCTACATCCCTACTATATCCTATATCATTCAACTATCGATTTGAACATGCACAAAACAATATTCACATTGCATTAGTAAACATGACGTACCGTTGCCCCGTCGACCACCACCGTGTCCGACTCCCACGTCTGAATCGTGCGATGAATCAGACTCATACCTCCGACCCAAGCCGAGATCATCGTCAGATGATTCCGGAGCTAGAATATAATAAATGCATATCAGCGTTAGGTTTGGCAAACTAACGTTACATAGTCACAGAATAAGCGGTAGGTAAATCATCAAATACACGTTTCACACACACACAATCACATGCATATCGCCGGCGTTGGTTTGTCGAACTAACGTTACATAGACAGTCACAGTATGTAAATCATCAAATACACGTTTCACACACACACACAATCACATGCATATCGCCGTTGGTTTGTCGAACTAACGTTACATAGTCACAGTATGTAAATCATCAAATACACGTTTCACACACACACATATATATATATATATATATAAGACCGTGTAATTACCTGGTGGTTCCCAATCGGCGCTCCCATCAGATTCGTGGGCGGTCGAATCGCTGTCCCCTGACTCGCATGAAGAAGCTATGACCACAGCGGCAGCCTTCCTCTTCCTCGAACTGCGTCGGGTAGAGCCGCTCCCGGTCCCGGGGAGAGACGCGTTACTGGGCCCAGCAACGGTCTCACGGCTCTCTCCGATCGGAGCTACCAAAGACGTTGGTGCTGTTGGTGCTGCTGCTGCTTGAACAACCGCGGGTCCAAACGCCAGCTTCGTCTGAACAAAGCGACCCGCCGCCGGATTGTCCCCTCGCTTTCCTACACTACGTCTCTTCATACTGATCTAAATGAAACTACTAACTGATCAAACTACTATTACTACTACTGAAATATACTACCTAGACTACACACTAATCCCTCGAATAGTACTACTACTTAGCACGACTAAGTACTTTCTAAAGCACAGCTGAAACCTTACAATTAGTCTGATACTACCACTATACTGTATAACACTATAAATATAGACTATAGGCTGATCTCAATTCAAATCTCTCTCTCAATCTCTCTCTCTCTCTCTCTATCGCTCTATCTATCTCTCTCTCTCTCTCTCCTCCAAAACCTCGTATATTCTGGGATCGCGCTAACGTTTTATACCTGTGGTTACATTGGCCAGGTATGCTGGCCAATCAAATGCCAGATTCATTGTGGGGTACAATATTCCCCCTATTGTGATAGTGTTAGAAAATAGGGGGACACTGCCACCTAGTGAAATTTGAGAGGAAATGCAGTTTCCGGTTAAAATTTTCTTCCAAAAGCTCGGCGGTGAAGTTCAGACGGGGAAAATCGAAAAAAGATGTAAACAGATCAAAGACGCTGTACAGCGTCCTCGGCACCTTGAGCATGGCCGGGAAAGACGCTGTAAAGCGTTTCCCGGCACCCAAAGTGTTAATAAACTTTTCAATCAATCAATCAAACTATACACTGTAAGGCACTGTAAGGCTCCGGATCTGCCTCACTTCCAGTGATGAAGCTAAGCTATGCTAACGGAGCGTCTGTTCCCAAAGCTAAATGCACGCACAGAGACAAAAAAGGTATGTATCTTCTTGTCTAACTCCAGGGAAGATGTTAAATAAGCTAATTTCCCAAAATGTTGGAGTTCCCCTTTAACATTAGATTAGAGAAGTTTCTGTGTGACTGAAATGGCTTTGCTTTGATTTCTGACATGTACCCGTCAGCCCCAATAACTCGGCTTCCAGTATCTGTATGGATCCCTAGATGAGACACACCAGCCTGTTGTCGCCCTTTCTCCGAGACATTTATATTCCAATAAACATATGTTCAGGATGCATGTGGGTGTGTGCGCCAATTAGTGGTTGGAACGATATTGGCCGGTTTAAAAAAAAAAAAAATGGTTTTTTTATCCACTTTTTCTCCCATTTTTCTATATTTTTCTCCCATCCCAATTTCGTATCATCCAATTCAACCCTCCCCTGTCACTAACGCTGTTTCTTGCCTCCCACAAGCCGGCTGCAATGTGGACTAAGTCATACATAGCACAAGTCCCCTCCGGTACTTGAGGTAACGGCAGTCGCATCTTTTCACCTGCGCAGCTCGATCTCTCAGTGGCGAGGAGTAACGCGTGGGAGGCTCACGCTGCCCCCGACACTTCCTGATTCTACTGCGCAGGCGCACCAACCGACCTGTAGGAGTCGCTGTCCACAACGCCCGATCCCCACCCATCAGTTTCCCACCCCCTAATACGGCCAATGTGTATTAGTACGGACGACCAGCTAAACTGAAAGCAAATGTGGAGCGCTGGGCTCGAACAGGCGAGCCCAGCGTCTCCAGATTTCTTGTTGAGCGCCTTGCCCACTACGCCACGTAGCCGCCCTTTTAATAAAAATAATCTGTATCGATCATTACAATCTTTCACAGTTCTCAATTTTAATGCTAGACCAAAAATTATCATTTTGAAACTAGAGATCCATTGATACTAGGGATGCTCGATATTGGCTTTTTTACCGATAACGATATACCGATATTGTCCAATATATAATAATAGCGGTAGGCCGATAATATCGGACATCATTTCTATAGAAATGTAATTTATTTTTTTTTATCTTTTTTTGAAAACCGATACAGATATTTTCCGATATCACATTTTAATGCCGATATCGTCCGATAACATCGGTAGGCCGATACTATCTATCGGACATCCCTAATTGATACCAATAACTTGATGCTTGCTTACCAGTAAAGGGGCTAAACATGGCTCCAGATTTCACCAATATTAGAAAAAATATTACAATATTTGAAAAGGTTAGCTAATGTGTTGTCTGGCAAAATGTAAGCTAACGCCATGATTATTCAGGATACTATTAGAAAGTGCAAATATACATTTGTTGCATTTTATGATCAGCAATATATCGGCCGTTGGAAAAACCCATATCGACCACTAGTCCCAACCTGCAACCCCCCCCTCTCTCAGCCCCAGTGTTGGTGGCGTGGCCGTGCATGTGCGCCTCACAGCAGCAGTGCAGTGATCTGCTGTGCTGTCGTGCTCTTCCCCCGCGGTACGGCGGGTGCGCACTGTGAGATGATGTCACAAATCCTCTACCGGGGCCAGGGCTTTCTAATTACACCTGCTCGCACAATATTAACCATCTGTTAACTACTCTCCCTCTGTTAGGATAACGACGTCACGGGACTGATCATAAACACCCTTCTGCGTTTATGAATTTATATAGATAGTACACAGTGTCATGTTTTGTTGTATGTTGTATATTTAATAAAGCACCTGAGGACCGACCTGGGACGTAGATCCTCCTTCTTTGTTTTGTTTGTTTATCAACCCTGTTGTTGAGCTCCTCTACAGACTGACATGTCCTGTTCTCACTTTATTCTTTCCACTAAAATGCCTCAATATGTAGCTGCAGCTGCTGCTGTGTGTACATGTTCCACTGGCTTAACCTGACCTCTCTCTCTCTCTCTCTCTCTCTCTCTCTCTCTCTCTACAGAGGACAGACCCTCAGCTCCTGGCCCAGTTCTACTATGCCGACGAGGAGTTGAACCAGGTGGCCACGGAGCTGGACAGTCTGGACGGCAGGAAGGACCCTCAGAGGTGCACCCTGCTGGTCAACCAGTTCCGCTCCTGTCAGGTCAGAGGCCACCATAAACTACTCACTGGGTCATTGAGACTGTAGGGCTCTCTGGACTAAGGATGTTCTCTTAACACTTTACTGTATGCAGGGCAGGCACAGTAATCATATCGAGGAACTGTTGACTAACCGCCAATTACACACATCTCAGACCTGTAGGGAAGTGGCTTCTACTTCTACAATGACACATTTCACTCTCAAATCTCCATTGTCCACCTGCTCATCTCTAATTCCAAATCCAGTGAAATCGTTAACACATCGTTCCTCGTAAGTTCCCAGGATTCCTAGGATTAGTTTGTATGATTTTCTTGACCTACCAGCAGCAAATAATTCTATGTAGTTGCCAAATCTGTCAAATAGCTTTTGCCAATGAATGTTGTCGTGCAAATTACCTCCACAATACATATTTGTGAATATGTGGATGCCAGAGAGGTGTGAATATCTTTCCAGTAAGAAATTTAAATAAAAGAAACGCACACCCAAATGGGTACCTGGCAAGTGTATGAGTATGTCGACATGGTTTATTATTTAGCTTTATTTTCTTTATTTTCTGTATAATTTATTTAATTTATTTTTCTCTTTTGGGGTGTTGTCACTGTAGTCTTGATGTTTGTGGTCTATGGGTGTGTGTTGTCTTTCAAGACCGACCCGTGTTGATTTAAATGTCACATGTCAATACTTTTTGTTGTCTTGATGTCCTGTCAAAAAGAAAAAAATTATAAAAAAGAAAACGCACACCCAAAAAGGTGCAGGTTTGTAAGACTAGAAAAAAAGAATGTGAAGACGGCACACTTCTTTCTTGCAGTTACATTTGTATTGTACTATGTTAGTATCACCAACCGGTTTCGGCTTCCGTCTTCATCAGGGTGTAAACTCAGGCCCTGTTTAGACGGAAACGCTAGCAGGTGAATCCGCAAAAATTTGCCTTTTGTTTATACGGCAACAGCGTTTTTACGGGGTGAAACCGCAAAAAAGTGAGACCACCTTCCAGGGTGGAATTCCTAGAAACGATAAACCTTCACGCTCTCATCTAAACTGTCAAACCGCATAAAACGATGACGAAAGGGTTGTCAAGGCTCTCGTCGCGCGTACTGCTTACATCACAGGCATGCGCCAGTAGCGTAAACAAAGCATGTCTGATTCTATCCATGGCGATCACCTGAAGGCTATATTGGCAGTACTTTTAAATACACAAGAATCTGTCCCGCGGCTATCGCAACTATTAGTGACTGGACCCACTGTCTGTGAGTGACTCTGCTTTGGTCCAATCACATTCCCCCACCCACAGTCTGCGAATCAGAGGCAGAGTAGGGCCGGTTTTCACAGCACGTCATGTGACATATGCGCCAATCGTGTGACAGCGGGGCTCCGTCGTCTCGAGTCGTTACAGCCTCGTATGCACGCAGAATTCCATCCCAAAACGCTAGTCTAAACGCAAAATTAAAAGTGAGACCACAAGACGACTTTTGCGGTTTCTGTTCAGACTCTGTCTAAACGTAGCCTGTCAAGGCAGCGTAGATAATATTCACAGACACCTGTGTGCAATTAACATTCAGCACATGTCCAATCAGGAGCCGCAAAAGACATTCCAGTCCAGCTACCTGCCTACCTAACAATGTGCCATATCAACTACATGTCAACAGTAAACCATTACAATAGGTATGTTGCAGTTGACAGCAGTTGCAGTTAGACAGTTGCTACGGCATTCCGAGAGGATCACTCTGGTTGACTGTGTGTTTTTGGGTTAAAAGATGGTCTGGAAGTAGGGCTGGATCGGACGGTATGGTCTAAAATGTATATCACGGTATAATTTGAAGCATAGACGGTAACGGTATATATCGCGGTATATTAATTTATCTTAAAATGGCTAACGTTAGCCCGTTCCTGCGCTAAAGCAAGTCTCCTCTCAGCCTCCTTAGCCAAATTGAAATGCCCAAACTATATGACAAGGTCCGTGAGCAAGTGGAGAAAAACTCAGTACAATTAAACACTATGCAACGACCACTGCAAACGTTGAGTGAATCGTCAAGTAACGTTAACGTCATTGCTTCTGCTGTGACTAGCTGCTCTAGTCTACCGGTCACAAGGTATGAAGGTATAATCAAAATCCATACCGTAGCGCAAATTCATACTGTTTATACCATATACCGTTTATACCGTCCACCCCTATCTGTCTTGTTGTGTGAAGAGAAAATTTCACGAAAAACTCCTACCCTTTTTTCTTCATGCTTTCCTCTGTTTTTGAAGATTTGTTTGCGCTTTAAGTGTTCTTTCTAAGATGACGACTGGCATCCGTAACTCCCCGCCCACTTCACATTCTTCATATACTTCCTATGTATACAAGGAAACATGGACATCTTAGGAGGTAAATGACACCCCTGCTGGTGCATGGTATTATGCAAGGCATGCACATGCCTCGATTCTTTTTAATTAATTTCCGGCATGAGGATGATTGAACCATTGACATTTAACTGTGCCGTTGTACCGAGGGTGATTGAACCATTGGCATTTAACTGTGCCGTTGCACTGAGCACAAGATCCACATTACTAGTTTCCATCATGTAGTGGAGCAAGTACTTTTGAGCGGAGAATGCTGGAGACATATACTCTAAGCGAACCAATTGTTCCCATAAATGACATCCCCTACTTTTGGAGGATTAGCGTAGATGTGTTTTATTTTTTTCATCTGCTGTTTGAAAAAAACGAAAACATCCACACTAAATCCTCCCAAAAGTAGATTTCAAAACGGGGATGTCATTTAGGGCAACAATTGGTTCGCTCAAGAGTGGCTGAGCACAATACGATGCAAAACCCCTGTAGCAACACCACGCTGTAGCAAACCGGCATGTTGGATCTCTTATTTAAACACACTTGCACCATCTGGCTTGTATATTTCATTTGATCTTAGACCGTTCTTATGATCTAAAGTAAACAATGAATCCTCCAGTTTATTTCTCATTCCTTTAGAAACTCCTGTGTATATACACATGTTAATAGATGTGATATGAAGAGGTCATGATGATGTACTGGACTATGAAAATAATGGATCTAAAAAATTTATTTAACACTTTGAGTGCCAACGACGAGAATTCTCGTTATTTCATGCCAACCGTTCAGTGCCAACGACGAGAAATCTCGTTATTAATCGTTATTTTTTTATTCGCGATTTCCATTCATTTTTCATCAATCTAGCCTCACGTTACCACTGGGACTCTCTCTTGAGCTCGAACAGGGAAAATACCGCCCCTATCGTCTCCCGGATGGTAATGCACCCTTTGGATTGGACTGAATGAAAACGCATGGGGAAAAGAAAATCCGGAATCTACATTTGACTTGTCAGGCATGTAATCCGAGCCGATTGCAGTCTTTGTGGTCCCTCAGAACAGCGTGGAATATGTGTTTCAAGCACCCAGCATTGGATCAATAAACGCGATCGATATTTGGAATGGCGATCAGGAATTGGAATAATCTTTTTGGAGAACATCTGATCTGAGGTAAGGAATCTATTTTACCAGTCTGGGGTAATCAAGCTTTTTTCACAGATATCAACGTGTCCCCTCTGTGTGTGTGTGTGTGTGCGCTGATCAGGAAATAAGATAATCGATTTTTCAGCCCGCTTCTCTAGTGTGCATAAGTACACATATACTATCGATAATCTAGCGTTTATTTGAAAACGATTCATAAATAGGCCGAAAAATGACAACGTTTTTTGTGTATTCCAGTAAAGGGCGATTCCTGCAGAATCAAAAAAAATTATGGAAATTTCCAAAAACGAGCGTTTTTCAAAATGGATCAAACGGAAATGTACCGATGAAAAAAACAATCTGTTTCGACAATGTTGACTGCAAGCAAGTCATTGATAAGCGACGGGCGTATTAGACACATAGCCATAATTTAAGATATAGTTTATGTGTTCGCAAATGTGCTCGCCCTCTCATTGAATAGAGCATTGGCACTCAAGCGCTAAATCGTGCACCCCCTGCTGGCACTCGAAGTGTTAATATCCATCTTTGGCTGTTTTTCGTGATTCATTAACTCAATCAGCGGCAGAGGGTGGTTAATGTGTGGTTAAAAGTCCAGCATTCTAAAGTATAGGAATATGTGGCAGTGTTTGCAGGGCTATAACTATATTATAGCTATGGATACAATACTATTGCCCATTTGACATCGAGTATCTATCGTTCAATATGTGGAAAAAAATAAATTCGTCCATACATTCCCGTTAATATATACCGGTAAGTATGGTTTTAGAGCGGTCTAGGGTAATTCATGGGAGGCTGGTAATAGCCCCCAACGTGCATTATATTAAATGCATTGGTGTTCCGTCCCTACACATGCTACAATTATAAAATCAAATGCATATGATGGGTATTATGTTCCATCATGAATGCATGAAAGGGTGGGGGGGGCGGGTAGTTTTTTGATGCTTTGATCGTCACCAACGGAATACGTTATGGACTAGCGTTACACACATACGCTCGGATCGCAATGAAGGCATGCTTTGATCAACGCAAGATTGGTATCATATAGCCCTTACCTTGACTAGGATGTGCCCCAAAAAGAATATTCCAATTATCTGATCGCGAGTCCCAGTATTGGTGTTGATCGTGTCGCCAACATAATCCGCCATACATCATCCATCTGGAGCATTTGACGCTCCTCAAGCCGATCGGGACAACCGCTCCCCTTGCCCGACATGGAAAAGTCCGCCCGGACCCATATAATCGACGCACAGCCCAAGATACAGAGTTTTAAAGGGTGCTCGATACCGCCGCCTGGTAGGATGCGGCCGGTATTGCAATTTTGGGATCTCAGACTCATTCCCTATGATAACACCAGGCTCCCTGATGGATAATGAATGGAAATATCGAATAAAAGAAATAACAATGAAAACCCAAGTTTTCTCGGGTTTGGTGCTCAAGCGTCGGCGAGTTAACCCGACTTTATTCGGGTATGGCGTCCATCGAGTTAAGATGTTTATTTTGACAGTCTGAGTTTACACCGTGATGAAGGCAGAGGTCGACACATGTGGGTGATACTAACACAGAGAGAAGAAGTGTGTGTGGTTTTTCAAAAAAACATGAAAACCTATTCCTTAACCACTGATCAGGTGATTCATTGATTGAGAAGGGCCCTATTTTACTTCTAATCTAAAAATCTATTTGATCAAAGATTATCTTACTCTGTTATTATAGCATGCTCAGAAGTAGTCCCTCATGTCAACTTAAGTGACTGTGACTAAAACCGGTTCAGAATTACATTAAAGGTCAGGTTTGACTAGAATCTGGTTCAGGAATTCCTGTTTGTTTTGACATTCATTGCACGTCGTCGCGTATCTTATTACCTAATTTGGACCGCAGTTTGACCTGGAAGTAGGTGGGGTCAAGGTAGTGTCACTAGCACGTTGCTAAATGTTGATTGGCCACATCAAGCAGATTGGCTCTGATAAGGTGGTGAGATAAGGAGACTTTAATAGGAAGCGAGTCAATCGACCAGCAGATGCTTGTTTTGATATCACTTGGCTGTGTGTGCTATGTAGGTAAATAACACTTGGCTGTGTGCTATGCTATGTAGTAAATTAGTAAATGGATACATTAGCAACTTATTTGGAAGACTCACTTCAGAGCCACTGTTGTTAGGTAATGAGAAATCAAAGGGTATTAAGTGGCACCCCAAAAATAAAATCCTCAGGATGGGAGAATTGTGGGAAATCCCAAGTTTCCCTCACTGCAATTGTTCTGAGCCATCAGTCAACAAACTGCAGAGTGGAGTGCAGTAAAAGATGCTGAGTTAGAGGCTTCTGGAATTGAACATGCGGCTGCTGTTGTTGTTTTTGTTTGCGGAGGCGTAGCGTGCAATTCCAGGTCGTTCTCTGGTCGGGGCGAGGAGCTGACTGGGATGAGGGGCTGTGTGGATGAGTGATGGCTGCCGCGCTGCGTCACGCTGGGAGCGCCGGTTGGGGTGGAGGTCACAAGTGGACCCGGTGGGCCTCGACCCCCCCCCACTGCCTGGGCCCACAGGGGAGGGTCGATTTAATAAGGTCATCACTTGATCCCCAACTGCTTCATTCTACCTCCTCTCTTCTTCCACGCTCTCGCTCTCTCTTCCCAAGCTGTCTTTCCCCTTCATCCTTCCAAACTCTTCCAAATGTTTCTTCTTTGTTTTGCTTTTCTTTTTTGTTCACTCACTCCCTCCACCTCCTCCCTCCCCTTTCTCCCTGCTGAGTTTTCGTATTTGCGTCATTATCGCCTCAAATTGACCAAGCTGTGAAGTGCTGTGTTGGTTTTGCGTTTATAAAGTCGTGCTTCACAACCCCCCCGCCCAGTCTTTCAGCTGACGACAGAGCTTTTTCAACGATTGCAAATTAACCACTTTTGTTGTGGGGGGGGCACCATCCACACATCTCTCCCTTTAGGACAGTAAGTGTGCCGTGGAGAGGCTGCTGCAGCTTCTCCCCGTCGTTATTTCACTCACCTGGCTGGATTTAGGTGAACGCTGAACTTCTATTTAGCAGTTTCCCCCCCAAGTTGCATTTAAATAGTGTGGAAAGAGTGTAGTGTGATTTTTGGGAAGAAAAATCACAGATTCTTTTTTTTACTGATTGGTATCAGACTATCAGGTATATTAAGCCTAATCCGAATTCTGAGCCTTTTTGGTTCAGAAATAAATGAAAACCATTAAGGGAAAGGTGTGATGCAGGCGAGGCATCTGTCTCCGTCCTCCATTTAGGCAGTGGAAGGGGAGGTTATGCCACACACACGCACGCACGCACGCACGCACGCACGCACGCACACACACACACACACACACACACACACACACACACATACACAGATACAGAGTCAAAAGGGAGAGATGGAAAGCAGAGAAGCACGGAATCAGCTGTGTTTGGGTACATACTACATGCATTACGTGCGTGCGTTCATTCTTGCCTGTTATACGAGGGGATTGTCCGCCAGTAATCTTTGTGGTTTCTTATGAGCTGATGAAGCCAAAACTGGACTTGAGAGATTCAGGCTATGCCTACCTGTAGTTTTCACATTAAGCTAAAATCACTTTTGGTTGGTAAAAACAGGTACAATGGGTTTAACTAAATGAATCCAGAAAAAATAACTGAATTTGAGAATAAAACTCCCCAAAATAAAATTTGAGAAAAGATCAAACCTCACGAGGCCCTACCTACATTGGATTGGGTTTAATAACTTGGCCTTTAAGTGTGCAGCTGTATTATCTCCTTTCAAATCCTCCAGCTGAGCCTTATTTTCTGGGAAAGCTCGACAAACGCTCGGTGCTGCCACCACTGGTCGCCAATAAAACACATTCGTATCACTGTTAACCTGTCAGGTCAAGGTGCTGATCTTATTGGCGACCAGTGGTGGTGGCAGCACCGAGAATTCGTGACTAGAGGATTTAAAAGGAGACTTCAGAGAGAAAAGGGTATTGTATTATATTTCAGCAGCGGCTCGTGTTTTCACCCCATCAGCCTTTGTCGAGACTCTGGGCTTTCTGTTGATCCCTTCGAAAACATAATGCAAACTTGCAATAATTAGTTATGGGAAACAGTCACTTTTCATGTATCTTTATAGCTCCAAACTGTATTTCTAGGACTCCAATTTTCTAGTTTATTTATTCTGTTACACCAATATAAACATTTGCACTTTTCTGAAATTCTAATTTCCCTCTCACTCTCTCAACTTCATACTGCACAGTGTAAGCAGCTTGTTTGTTACCTGCATGCTTCAACAATGCCCCACAGAATAATGGTGTAAAGCCGTTCACTTGAACCTGCCACTGCTGCCATCAGCTCCTATTCATGTCTTATGAGGGTGCACTGCCACGCTGCTCTTATCATCTGGGCATTGCTTCTCCCACAGCATAGGCCTTCTGGAACAAAAATAAATGTGTGTTTGCATGTGCATGTATATGCGTGCGTGTTTCAGATGGAAAGATTGTGGTAGATTGCATATATAGAGAGATGGAGACGGGGAGGGTGAGAGATTGACCGTGAAATGAGGGTATAAGATAAAGGTGAAGACTAGAAGGTGAGCCAGTATTTTTGTGTTGCGCCAAAGTCATTCTTCCAGGCTAACGTGAAACTGATAGCGAGTGAAGGTATTGCCAGTGTGTCCTATCCACCTTGCTTAGAGGAGGAAGGCGGAGGACAGAACTAGGGCTGACCTTCGATTTTTTTTTTGGGGAATTCGAACCTTCGGGGCCGAGATTCGATTTCAATTCGAAGCTTCGAGATAAAAATTTCTTAACAAATTTAAAAATCTTTTTCTTTTAAATCTTTTTTGAAATTTTCTAGATTTTTTTTTAATGTTGTGGGACTTGTACAGCACTTTGTTCAACTTTGTCAGTGCTGTAAAGTTTAAACCTTTTAAAATCTTAGACAAATTAAACACTTTGCTTTCATGAAATATTGTAAGCCGTCATTTGAGGCTTTATAAAAGCAGCACAATGAACACAAATCTGTCAGTGCCGAGTCCGACCTCATCTTAAATAACAAACACCATTGCTTGTTGTAGTTAACAAAATGAGGCAGAGTTGATTGTGCAAAAAATATATAACTTTTTTTATATACCGGTATTCAAATTTTATTTTCATATTCGAATCCCATGCCCATCGAACGAAGCTTCGAAGTATTTAAGACAGCCCTAGACAGAACACATCCGAGGCTCGAGACAGACGTTCGTACATACCTATAGACTGTCCCACTGCCATAAAGGAGTTGGTAATTGAACCCTTGCACTGAAGAACCATATAAATCAGTTTTGTATGAACAGCCCATGTATTTGCACTTGTGAAGTTAATCCCAAGGGGATCAATAAAGGAATCGTTTATCTTATTTGATCTTTAATCTAAATTATCTGGGAGTGTGACTATGATATAGCGCTAGAAACGACTCGACCTCTACCGTCTAACTATGAGTGAATGCAACACCGACACTCGACACATCATCTTTAGATAATAAAGTTGGAAAACATTGTTCCTCTGAAAACCTAAATTGGAATTCTTCATCTGAGGTACTCTATTAAAGAACCAGTAATACAATGTTAATTCAGTCAGAAAGATCGTATTCCACAATAATGTTAATGTCAGGAGTGTTATTTGTTCAGCTTCAGATGTATCATATGATTTGTTATAATTGTTTTAGTGCACTCTCTCTGAGCACAACTCAGGTATGTTGAGGAGGCGTGGCCCTCCTCGGTATCATAAATACACAAAGCTTTCAAATGTAAACAAATTCATGGGCCCAGTGTGATCAGTTGCTATGGGAGATTTGCTAACCTGTGCTTGCAGGTGATTCATAAATTGTCCCAGTTGCTGTGGTTTTTTTTGAGCCACTAAAACTAACTACATTGTAGCAAATTAGTTTCAGTACTTGTTTGTGGACTAGCTAGTTGAAATCCTTTACAACTACTAGGGTTGGGTACCGTTCACATTTGAAGAAATTAGTCCAAACTCCTCAATTTCAACATTGTTATTTATTGTTGTAACACACCACACAAAATAAATAGCCTGATCATGTATTATGTTTTTTAATGTTTAAATATCAACGGTATCTGGCCATCCTCAGTAAATATATTCAAACTCCTCTGACCTCGTCTGGTCTTTCCAAAGATGGGACAGTAATATATAAATGTGTGGAAAAGGCTCCCTCTTATCTAGTATATTACACTCTTATACTGGTACAGATTGATCTAGTGTGAATTGGTACTCGGTAGTACCAATGTAATTCAGTCGGTACTCTCTAAAGTACCGGTACCCAACCCTAACAACTACTGACAACTGACTGATGGCCCAGTCGGGGTAACCCGAGTTAGATTATGATTAAGATTATGCAATCTCTTCAAGGAAGCACATTGGATATCTGAAATGGTTTGATTACCAGGGGGATAGTGATCAAAGAGCTTTAAGTCATCCTTTTCCACAATTACAGCAGCGTAATTATACATCAACAACATACCTTCTGTTGAAGAATATAAATGCAGTGACATTGAAGCGCAAAGATTTTCATTGTAGTGAATCTTTGAAGCTTTCTCTCCCGTTGCTTTTCTAATCTGGGTCCTGGAGGTGAGCAGGTGAAGACGCTGTGCCTGCGAGATTACAGCACTGAAGCCGGCGCCAACTGAAAGGCTTGCTGTAAGTCATTGTTACGGTACATGGACATGCCAGCGGCACGCAGCCTCTTGATTAGTTCCCACTGTGCGTGACACTGTGTTTTGCACCGCTGGAATTATAGGCTTTTAGTTTAGTGGTTTTATTAAGGGAGTGTTGAGCCATCAGGGGGAGGCATAAATGGCCCCATTTTGAGCATGTACTCGTCTTAACTGTTCTCTTGTCTATTCCCAATCTGTTGTGTTGGAGGCATTGCTGCGGAGCCGGTCTGTTTGCGAGAGGTGACGGAGAGTTCTTCTCAGCGTCGTAATGTTGAGGAAAGCAGCAGTGGGTTCAGAGTAAACACACACTGAGAAAGTTCCTTTTTCAGAAAGCAGCTCATGTGTCTGACTGTCAGCCCGCTACCAGTTCCCCACTGAACGTGTCTCAAGGCTTTTCTCTCCCGCCATCTAGTTGGTTAAATTTTGTTCTCTGTCACTCTCTCCCTCCCCTCTATATCTGCAGGACAATGTGTTGAACATTATCAATCAGATCATGGATGAATGTATCCCCGGCGACCGGGCCAACCGAGACTTCTGTGTCAAGTTCCCAGAGGAGATTCGCCATGACAACCTGGCAGGCCAGCTGTGGTTTGGGGCTGAGGTAGTGTATTCCCTCCAGCATCCACTGGAGAAAACAAGTTTGCACACGTCCTATAGTACCTTGCACGCTAGCCATTAGCCAATATGTATATACACACAGACACAGAATGCTGCATGTCTCACGTGTTTTCAGTTTTCACAATGCCATGATCATCATTATACTACTGATATGATATCCAACCTATAGTTTTATCTAGGGCTGGGCGATATGGCCTAAAAATAAAATCTCATATTATTAAAAAAACGGTTTACGATTTTAATAGATTTTTTTTCTCTTAACACTTTGGTTGCCTAAGGTTAAATTAATGATATACCATAGATTGCCAGCGCTATTTGTCTATGGAGAAAGTCCCCTTCTTTGCAGGGCTGTAACTTTTTAAATTCTATTGCTACATTGCCATTATTAGGGCCCATTCAAAGTCCTATATGTATTGTTCATTGTGTAGCAACGTTAAACTTTTTCATTCACATATTCATAGTAAAGTATGGTCTAATGTATAAGTATGTTTTCATCTCTTTCTGCAGCTTTCTCCAGAACGTGATATATAGCCCCAAATGCATTATATTGATGATGAAATACAGTTTGATGGCAATCAGCGCGATATAAAAAATTCCAACTAGACGTACTTCTAGAAGTTACTACACGTCATCTGATGTTGACCGGATGGGCGAGGGGGCGTTTATAATTCCGTGGGCAGCGTTATACCAATCATCTAATGTGGGTCAAATGTTGATAATATCAGTTATTATCGAAGACGGTAACGTTACACGCTGAAACTCACCCCAGTCTCCGCGCGCCGTTGGGCGATCATCGTCGAGTAGAAATTTTATCATTATGGGATATATTATTACCCGGTCCATCTCCAGCTTGTATAATGGTATATACGTCCAAATCATGTTGTTTATCGAGTTATTGGCAATCGATCGCTATGTAGTGTGACGAGCTAGAGTGCCGGAAGCTATACCGAGTGCCTGGAAGTAATAGGGCCGACCAGCAAAACCTCTACAGCGCTTCCTGTTAAGCAGTTGCGCCGATCGGCCACCAGATGGCGCTCCTGAACCGCCAGAGAGCTCAGTGGGTCCTGCTGGAGGATCTCAGGCCAGCGGAGGGGGATTATGAATCCGATCGCAGATTTTTGAAATATTGATATAAGGACGCTGTACAGCGTCCCCCGGCAACTTTAGCATGGCCAGCAAAGACGTGAGAAGACGTCTCATGGCAGTCAAAGTGTTAAACTAAAAAAGCCAAGGAAATCATTCAAATAACCTTTGTTTTTATTTGACACAAAAAAATAAATCAAACCAAGATGAATTTTTGGGATTGAAGTGCACTTACAAAAATAATAATAATAATCATATATATATATATATATATATATATATATATATATATATATATATAAAAGGTTACTCTTGATCAAACAAATATGAATGTCCCTATTGGGATTAATAGTGCAATAACTTCCTTTTTCACCAAACTTCACTTAAAACAAATAAAAGGTGCCTCTTGATCATCAAACAAGAATCAATTTCCCTATTGGGATTAATAAAGTGCAAATCTAACTTTCACCAAACATCACTGTTTGTAAAATAAAAGGTGACTATTAAAAAAAAAATATATATATATATATATACCGTATATATTTTTGGAAAATCGATTTTTCAAAATCGTCCTAAATCATTCATTCGAATTAATCGATTAATCGCCCAGCCCTAGTTTTATCCATATAAACCTGTATAAAGTAAAGTGAAGTGGTGCCGAGGTGAGTGGCAGCCTTTCTTAGCAGCTCCCACCTCCCTCTACTTTTTACCCCCTATTTACTCCTATTTACCAATTTTTTTTGACACTGCTTTTTACTACCTGTACCCCCCCCCCCTCCCCCATGCTGCTATGATGCCTGAATTTCCTCAAGGAGATCAATAAAGGAACATCTTAGGGCGGCTAAGTGGCGCAGTGGGCAAGGCGCTCGCCACTAATGCAGGAGATGCTGGTTTCGAGCCCAGCTCTCGGCATTGCTACCAGCTTGGCTGGTCATTCATACTAATACAATTGGCAGTATTAGGGGGTGGGAAGCTGGCGGGTGGGGATCAGACGCTGTGGACAACGACTCCTACAGGTCGGTTGGTGCGCCTGCGCAGCAGAATCAGGAAGCAACGAGGGCAGCGTGTCCCTCCCACGCAGACCCTCGCCGCTGAGAGATCGCGCTGTACAGGTGAAAGATGCAACGGCTGCCTCCTCGTGTACCGGAGGGGACACGTGATGCAAGGCTTGGTCCACATTGCAGCCGACCTGTGGGAGGCATGGCCTAACAGCGTTCGAGACAGGGGAGGGTAGAATTGGACAATATGAAATTGGGATGGGAGAAAAATAGAAAAATGGGAGAAAAAGTAGACAAAAAAAAATAAAGGAACATCTTATATATATTTTTATCAACTTTTTCTCCTCTTTTTCTATTTTTTCTCCCATCCCAATTCCACTGTGCCAATTCTTCCCTCCCCTGTCTTGAACGTTGCTTGCATATGCCCCCCACTGGCCGGTTGTAGGGAGGATAGAAGCCTTGCATCACGTGTCCCCTCCGATACACGAGGAGGCAGCCTGTCACATCTTTTCACCTGCCAGCGCGGACTCTCATTGGCGAGGTGTAACGTGTGGGAGGCTCACACTACCCCCGCCATTTCCTGTCTCTGCTGTGCAGGCGTCCCCAACCGACCTGTAGGAGTCGCTGTGCACAACGTCCAGATTACCACCCATCGACTTCCACCCGCTAACTGTCAATTGAGTTAGTATGACGGCTGGCCCAAGCCGGAGGCAACGCCGACAGCCGGAGTCGAACCCGGTGTCTTTTGCGTTGGTGACGAGCGCAATGTCTGCTGCGCCCCCCAGCCGCCCCAGGAATATCTTATCTTAATAACGCTGTACACTCTGTATATACATATATGTATCTGTATCTACTCATATTATTCATACCACTGGCTAGATTGGTTAACCATCGTGCAGTGGTTCTCAACCTTTTTACACCAAGTACCACCTGAGAATGTAGCTGGCTCTCCAAGTACCACCATATGACCGACGTTAAAATACAGTCTATTCAGCTATGCACAGTTCACGTAGGAGGCAAATGTATTCCTAATAGCATTATTTATTGTTAACTTTTGTCAGACACAGCCACAATGTACAAAGGGGTAGCACTAGAACTAGCAAACTCTTCCACACAACTCATACAATGCAAGGGGCATTGAGAACATAATAACTAACATTCTCACATAGCAAGTGAGAAAATGAAGAACAACTGTATTTCAGCAAATGTACTTAATTTTCTCTCTCGCTCTCACACAGCAAGCAATTGTCCTTCATTATCTCTCTCTCTCACACACACACACACACACACACACACACACACACACACACACACACACACACACACACACACACAGCATGTTGTTGTCCATTGACAACTCACATAAGCAGGGCCGGACTGGGGAAATAATTCAGGCTGGGAAATATAGTGTGAAATATAGCCCCAGTCAGGGGTCCCCCACCAGGGAGACTTAATTTCCTGCATTCTGGTGCAGGATTTTTTTTTTAAATGTACCACTGTTTGTGATGGGCATCACAAATTATTGTTAAAAAAAAAAAACACATATTCAATACATTTTTTAATTGTAACCCTTTAAATGCCAGTTTGTTGAGGGGGGCTCCAGTAGCTCACCGCATATCTCGGCGCTATTTCAGCGTCGGGGAAAACCGTGCTGGGTCACGGATCTGGTGGACTCCGAGTTCGATTCCCGTACCCGCCGTCATTTATCAGAATGTCTTCCCCTGATCTATATCCCGTTTCACCCTGTATCTGTCGGTCATGCTTGACCAGAAAAAGCGATAAACGCTAAAAAATAAAGTTTAAAAAAAATAAATGCCAGTTTGTGTGATGGCATCACAAATTATTGTTAAAAAAACACACAAAAAGTAAAGTATTTTCAATATATCAATTGCAAAGTACATTTTTCTGGGGGGGATTATTACAGGCTAGGCATGTGTTAGATGATTAGATTTAACAACAACTCTTTTCAGAATATTTCAGAGTATTTCATTTTTTATCTGACATTACAAAAAATCTAAAAATAAAAATGGTTATGATCAGGGCTGAAGTTGAATAAAAGATTTATGACTGTTTAGACTGCAATACTCTGTCACAGTGATCTCCTGGTTGTTCCCCACCTAGGTTATCTAACTATCGCGCAGCCGCAACTAGAAACACTGGCCTGGCCTTCTAAGTTCAGTGGCCTGACTGCAAAAAATAAATAAATATATATATATATATATATATATATATATATATATATATATATATATATATATATATTTTTTTTTTATATAAATCTTTTCAAGTACCACCAAGTACCACTAGTGGTACGCGTACCACAGGTTGAGAACCACTGCCATAGTGTATTCATTGTCGTCCCACTGTATATAATAAGCTTTTTCATATATAATCCATACACATTATACTGTACACACTACGATGCACTTTAATGCCTTTGCACTCTGGTCAGATGCAAACTTTAATTCATTGTACTCTCTGCTTGTGCAATGACAAATACATTTAATTTACTCTAATCTAATCATCTTCCCAATCTAATCTCCTATGGAGCAACATAATTTACAAGATGTCTGTGTGTGTGTCTGCAGTGTTTGGCTGCTGGTTCCATCATCATGAACAGGGAGATAGAGAGCATGGCCATGAGGCCTCTAGCCAAGGACCTGACCCGTAGCCTGGAGGAGGTACGCAACATCACACGCGACCAGGCCCTGAGGGACCTCAACTTCTACACTGACCGCATGAAGGACGCACTGCGACACTTCGACAGCCTTTTTGCAGAGTTCGATCTCAGGTGAGAGACCTGAGATCTTGAGACCAGGCATGTTTTTAAAATGCCTAAATAGTTTTTTTTGCCTCTTTCCACATATATGTTCTGCTTTCTAGGGCTTTAAAGGGGACATATTATGGGAAATGGGTTTGTCCTAGTGTTGATCTGGATTTGGCAGTGTGTAAATTACATTTATACATTTGCATAAAAAAAAAAGCATGTTCCACAAATTCAAAGAAGTCATATATAGATGCATAATATGTCCCCTTTAAGCATTTCCTTCTATTAGCATTTGTCACAGCTCTCAACATTATTAAAATGTTTCTGACTTCCTCCTCATTGCCAGTTATGTGTCAGCCATGGTGCCTGTGAAGTCTCCCAAAGAATACTACGTCCAGCAGGAGGTCATCGTGCTCTTCTGTGAGACGGTGAAGAGGTGAGTCTGCAGAGGAAAACACCAACACTGACGAACATCAGATGGTAGAATAATAACCAATGGAGTGCCGCCGATCTGATCGGGCCGAAGGAGGGGAATGTTTTTGTTCTGGAACAAAAAAAATCTTGATTTGCACTTGGAACTGTAGTGAAGACGTGTCCTTTTATAGCTTCTTTTTCTGCTGTGCTTTCTGGTCTCAGGGCTTTGAAGCAGGGCTATCTCACACAAGACATGATCGATGACTATGAACCTGCTCTGATGTTTACAATTCCCAGACTAGCCATTGTGTGGTAAGTGGTGTCTCTTCTCCCATTCTTCCTCTCGCTCTCTCTCTCTCTCTCTCTCTCTCTCTCTCTCTCGCTCTCTCTCTCTCCTTCCCACCCTCATATGCCAACAGAATTTTAAACAACATCTCTCCCTCTCTCTTCTTCTTCAGTGGTCTGGTGGTATACTCTGAGGGTCCTCTCAACCTAGATGGAAAGTCAGAGGACATGTCTGAGCTCTTCCGGCCCTTCCGCACTTTATTGAAGAAGATCAGGTAGAGTCGGCGGTCGGGAGGCATCACTGCTGCTTTTTCACTGCTGATATTGACCAACGTTCACATGGTGGAAAGGAATCCCAACCTGAGCCTGACATAAGAGCAAAATGGCCGCCGTATGAATGAGGTCAATTTAATTTTGAATTGGAAACAACATTCAGGCCAGTGGCCAGGACAGATCCAGTACAGAAGATCCAATCTGCCATGAAGTCTATACCAACAGGTTAGGGTCAAAACATGGTTGAAAATGTAATCTACCCGGCGCCCCAGTGGCGAACCACATAGCGCGCTCAGCCGCGACACGGCCGACCCGGGTTCGACTCCCGAACCCGTCGTTATTTGCCGAATGTCTTCCCCCCACTCTGTCTCCCATTCCTCCTCTGTCTCTCTCTACTGGACTGCCCAGTAGCAATAAAGCGATAAAACGCCAAAAAAAAAATTTTTAAAGAAAATGTAATCTACTTTTCGTCATCAGATCTAACTAGGTGCATGTGTAGAAAAAAAGGCAGTAAATAAAATATATGCAGTGCCAGTACCCTGTTTTAGCTTGGTGTCTGTATTCCTGCATCCCTTGTTGTTAATAACAACATACCAACTTTGCAAGAAATGACGTAAACTCCATGATCAAAACTGCTCAAAAAAATTTCATCAATGACAAAACTGAGGAAAACAAAAATAAACCATGTGAACTTTGGAAATTACTCAATAATCAACTAGGCTTCAGTAAAAAACTTAAAACCAGGTTCTCAAACATAAAGACGGACAACACGCTCATCACAGACAAGCTGGATGTAGCCAATTACTTAAACACTTTCTTCACAAACATAGCCACAACACTGGTAAACAAACTACCCTCCCACTCAGGGCAGTATGGGGTAGAACACATAGTAGCATACTACAAGAACCTAGGCGTCCACAAAGACTACTTCAAACTGGAAATGGTAACTACAGATGAGGTACTCAAAAAACTGAGACTCAGCAGCCGCCATCACCCCAGTCATCACACGCATAATAAACCTCTCCATAAAACAGGGACACGTCCCCAAGGACTTCAAAATTGCGAGAGTAACACCCCTGCACAAAAAGGGCAGCAAATTAGACCCAGGCAACTACCGCCCTGTTTCTATCCTTACATCCATCTTGAAAGTCATGGAAAAAATAGTATACGAACAGGTCGAAAAGTACCTTGCGGAAAAAAATCTAATCTACGAATTCCAATTTGGTTTCAGAACATCCCACACCACTGACACATGCCTTCTCTATTTGAACGACCACATCAAACAAGAGGTGGACGTGGGCAAATACTGCGGCATGGTCATGCTGGACCTACAAAAGGCCTTCAACACTGTCAATCACACCATTCTGATTGACAAGCTAAAAGCAATTGGTTTTGATAGTCTATCAGTGAGCTGGATACAATCCTACCTGGAGGGGAGAGAACAGATGGTGGAGGTAAACGGTACCCTATCCCCCCCCCTCACAGTGAGCTGTGGTGTTCCACAAGGAAGCATACTAGGACCGCTACTAGGGCTGCACGATTTTGGGAAATAATCTAATTGCGATTATTCTGACCGATATTGCGATTTGCGCGATTATAACATATCTTTTATTTTTTTTACAAGAAGAATGTTGCTGCTTTCTGTAGTCGGGTCCCAGCTGCAAAATTACTGTATTACCCTGTATTATACACTTTTACTATCATGTAGACCAGTGGTTCCCAACCTTTTTCCCCCCAGGGACCCCCAAACATCTCTGATGAAATTCGCGGACCCCCTCCTAATAAGATACCATAAAATATTTTTTTTTTCATTTTAATAACAAACTGCTTATACACAGGCATATGCATCACAATTAGACCCACTATGCTTCTTTGACTTGTGCCTTCAATCAACAAATCTCATCTTGCACCATATGCATTTCAAAATGTTTGGCCAATATTCAAATGCTGTATTCATCCTCTCAAATCAGGCCCTAATGGTGAACGGTTTGCATTTATGGAACAAATCAATGCAACAAATTAAACTAAATATGAGACAGGAAATTCCAATCAGTAGCAGAGAGAATCTGTCCTAGCTGGGTTTAATACCTTTTTTTTGTCATTTTAATAACAAACTGCTTATACACAGGCATATGCATCATAATTAGACCCACTATGCTTCTTTGACTTGTGCCTTCAATCAACAAATCTAATCTTGCACCATATGTATTTCAAAATTTTGGCCAATATTCAAATCCTGTATTCATCCTCTCAAATCAGGCCCTAATGGTGAACGGTTTGCATTTATGTTGAATGAAGTAAGAATCCACTGCAGTAAAAATATCCTCACCTCGAGTGGTGGTAGTAAGGTTGACTGACATGAGAATGTCCTGCTTCAGATCCTCATTTTCGATATATTGCACATAAACGATGAGCACAGCCTCGTCTGCGACAGTTGTAGTTTCATCAAGTTGTATGGCAAATGGACCCTTTCTAAGCTTTTCTGACAGCTGCTGCTCGCAATCACTTGACATCTTATCAATTCGGTCTTTCACTACATTGTTCGAGAGTGGTACTGATTTTAGTTTATCCGCCACCTGTGGGCCGCACAGTTTCTAAACCATTTTGATGCAGGCTGGTTTGATGAGCTGCTCGCCAATATTGTGCGGTTTCTTTGCTTTTGCAATTAAAAGCGAACACTCAAAGGAGGCTTCGGTAGCCTTCTGTAAATCACTGCCACCCCTGCTCCACGCTACTCTAACATCAACAGGCTTGTTCGCCTTGAGAGACTGTTCTTTCCTCCGAAAAAAGTCCGGATCCTTCCCAACGGTTTCTGGGTGCTTAGACGCCTGATGTCTCTTCAGCTTGCTGGGCTTCAGGCTCGAGTTTGCCAACTTTTCTCCACAAATCACACACTCAGGTCGTTTGTCTGGTCCCTCAGTGAAGCCCATGGTGATGTAATTTTCGCGATTGCTGTAGGTCCTAACTTTTTTTGCAGATGAGCTGCCGTCATCTCCTTTTCGTTTGTCACACATTTTCGCCTCTGGCGGCTGACTGCAGACGAGCCGAGAAAGTTAACTAGCGTGCTAGGCTAGCTACAGAAAGTGATACAGTCAACTGATTCGCGTTTTAGCGGCTACCCGGTAGCCTACTGTTAACGTTCAAAAATCATGTCTAGATGTTTATTTATTTATCTTTATTTTTTATTGTAGTGGAGAGACTATTCATGCTTCTGATGATAAAAATATGCTAATTAAATATTTATCAAAAAAAAAAAAATCAAATCATCTGTGGTCTGGCGGACCCCCTGCGCCCCCTGGCGGACCCCCAGGGGGTCCGCGGACCCCAGGTTGGGAATCACTGATGTAGACTATTCTGCTTTGTGTTTACATGTGATGTATTGTATACATGCACATTTATTATGTTCTTGTGTGATGTATCGCACATTTTATTGCTGTGTGATGTATTGCAAATGTTATTGCTGTCATCTTGGCCAGGTCTACCTTGCAAAGGAGATCTTGTATCTCAATGGGACTTCCTGGTTAAATAAAACAAATTAAAATTAATTGCAGGCTTGGCGATTTGATAATTGCATCATTCCAAATCGCGATTTCGATTAAAAAACGATTAATCGTGCAGCCCTAACCGCTACTATTCCTAATTTATGCAAATGACATGTCGTCAGCTTGTGACTGCAACTTGTTCCTGTTTGCGGACGACTCAGCCCTGCTGGTCTCTGACAAGAACAAGTTACAGGTTGAAAAAGCCCTCAGCTCGGAACTAGGCAAAATTAAATCTGCATATGGCTCGCCAACAACAAACTATAATTACACATGGGCAAAACAGAGTCCATTCTCTTCGGTTCAAATAACAAACTCAGCAAGACCGACGGCTTCTCAGTTACAGTGGGTGACAATATTGTCACAAGGAAAGATGAAATTACCTACCTGGGTTCCATCCTAGAGGCTAATCTTTCCTGTGACAAAATGGCATCCAATGTAATAAAAAAAAGTCAACCAACGAACTCGATTCTTGTACCTGATCTCCTCTCTGGTAAACAAGAATACCCTGAAGACTCTGGCAGGAGCACTCATTCAAGGGTACTACAACTATGCTTGCACCTCATGGTACCAAAGCACCTCAAAGGCACTAAAAAACAAATTACAAACATCTCAAAACAAACTACGTAGTCAGACTTACTGCTTGACCTGACTCCTAGAACCCACCTCACCCCTGCCCACTTTGACAAACCTAGGATGGCTTAGAGTAGACGACAGAGTACAGCAATTTGCAATGGGCCTGGTCTACAAGATACACTACACGACCAAGGTACCCATGTACATGTCAAAATACTTCCCAAAGGTCAGTGAATACCACGATCACAACACCAGAGGGAGCTCCACAAATCATGTTAAACCCAGATTCGGCTCAAACAAGGGACTAAACACGTTTCGCAATTAAGCCACATCAATGTGGAACGCCCTACCCAAAGCTGTAAAGGAATGTGAATCACTACCCACTTTCAAAAACACTCTCAAAGAACACCTATGGGAGACTGCAATTCGAAACTGGCCCCTACAAATGTCTTAACCCAGTTGTACAGTAAATGACCAAGTATGGCTTTGTCAGTATTCCAATGTACAGTGTGTGTGTGTGTGTGTGTCCCCCACCTACCTCCAATGTACAGCCCCCCACCTACCCAACCTCCTCCAATGTACAGTTTCTACGTCAAATGTATATACACTCTTTTTCTGGACACTTTTTGTATCACAAACAGTACTGTATTTGCAAATCTGGTATGTCATAAATGTATAGATGTAGCAGTACTGTCTATCTGTATGTCGTGTGTGTCATATATGTTATGATGAATTGAAAATGGGGGACCCTGATCATGTAAACAAGACGAAAGTCTTTCTCTGGTCTGCATCCCCTTAACAATTGTATGTATTGAGCTGTACTGTACTGTACCCATTCTGCAATCTGTTAATCAACTTTTCAATCAATCAATCAATCAGCATTGAGACGTATCACCAGATTCCATGACGAGCATATTTAATGTTGAATCACTGTTGTGATGTTTGTCCAGAGACCTGCTGCAGACCCTGACAGATGTGGAGCTGACGACACTGGAGAGGAGCCTCTGTATCTCTCAGGACAGGGAGGACCCGGCACCGGACCCACCCTCGTCCTGTAGCCCCGTCGCTGAACCCCCCAAGGAGAAGTGTGAGGAGGTGGAGCAAGAGGAGGGAAAGGAGCACAACCACCTGCCTCCGTTTGTCTCTCCCGGCCAGGAGGAGGGGTTGGAGGTTGTGGAAAAGGGCTGGGAAGAGGTGGAGACGGAGAAGGGGGAGGAGGAGCAGGAGCAGGGCCTGCTGTGTGAGGAGGCGGAGGAGGCAGAGCTGGCCTGCTCCTTGCAGTACGACGAGGAGGAGCTGGAGCAGCTCAACATGATGGTGCACCGCGTGGGAGACGAGATGTCCACTCTGCTGTCCCCTCCCAGCCAGGGACACTCGCCGGCCCACAGAGGGGAGGCGGGGGGCTCTAGTGGGGCCTCCAGTACGGAGGCCTCCCTCCGCAGGCTCCTCGGGGTCCGGGGCAGGACAGGCCTGTATGTAGAGGAGGAGGACAGGGTGTTCTTCATGGAGGACCTGGATGCGGCAGGAGACAGAGAGGCCTGTAGCCGTCTGGCCTCGCCTTCCAAAGCCTTGCAACCTGCCTGTCCTGTGCAGCGCAGGCCGGGCGCCCTGGTGGTCTCGGCCAGGAATGGCTGGCCCTCTGAGACCCGGTCAGAGGAACCGTGCCCACAGCCTCGTGGCCAGAACCCACCCTGTCCCGGTGGCAAGCGCCCCCCCTGCATTTCCGCTCCCAGTTCAGAACCTTTGCCTTACACCAACGGCTGGGAGGTGGTGGTAGAGGGCACCGCCTCGGAGACCGCTGAGGTCATTGCCCACCGTATGGGTGGCATGAAGCTGTCTGCCACCGTCATCTTCAACCCTCGCTCCCCCAGTCTGACAGACCTGGCTGTGGACAAGCTGCTGCTGCCTCGGCCTGCATCATCTGAGACTGAGCCCTGTGGCCCCCTGGTGGCCACACACTGCCTGCTCAACTCCTGTGTCTGCTGCGGCAGCTGCGAGGACGGCCACGACGACCCAGTGGAGAGCACCAGGATGGGGCTGGGGCTGGCCCTCACTCTGGGTTTGGACAAACACGGTAAGGCCCTGGCCCCCGGGTCTGTCATCCAATCCTCTGCTTGTCGCCTGGGCCCCCTTGGTCAGGAGCTTCATCACGGTAAAGGGGAACCCCCCCAGCTGACGCCTCCCTCCTCCCGCTGCTCCTCAGAGCTCCTGCTAGAGGAGGAGGGACCCCAGCTCTGTGAGAAGTGCCTGGTGGTGGCCCCGGCCCCCGGGCCCCAGGCTCAGGACAGAGGCCCCAGCGGTGGGGCCGCGCCTGCCCCCTGCAGCCACCAGTGGAGGACTGGCAGGAGACGACAGGCCAGTGGGGGGCGCGAGAGGGACAAGCCGGGGAACAAGGACTCTGAGAGGGAAGCCAAGGAGGACAGCAGGAAGAGGTGGGCTGTCATTTTTGAGGGTCACTTCCCTTCTGGGTTTGTTGGTGTTTGAATGGTGGCTCGTCAGCTTCTCTCTGATTCTAGTCTCAACCGTCTTCTTGTTTGATTTCCACCACATTTCATCACTTTTTCAGTTATTTCGTGTGTTGCTTTGAGGCTGTGTTGTTTTTCTTTGTTGCTTGCACTTTCCTCATGCTGTCCTTTTTATAATGTGATTTCTGTGTTTTTATTTTTGCCATTCCTATGTTTTTATCCTTAATTCTTTTGTTTCTTTTTGGTTGTTTTTAGTTTTCAGATCTCTCCTATCAGCTCAGTGTCAAGTAGTGACTGTGAGAGTGTGTCTGTCACCACATGTAGTCTGTCCAGCAGTGCATACACCCCCAGGTAACCTGTGTGTGTGTGTGATTTGTGTAATTTGTGTGGGGGGATTATTGGTCATAATGTTATAGGTTGTGGGATACATGAGTTTGGAATTTACCATATTCACACAGTGGCTATTTTCTTATGCCATGCTCTTATGTCATGCTCAGGTTGGGATTCATTTCCACCCTGTTCCCACCCAAGGTGAGCATGACATAAGAGCAAAATGGCCGCAATGTGAATTTTCTCAATTATGTGTAATCATTCTCAACTAAAATTCATTCTTAAATAGTCATTGATGGCTGACATAGAAGTTCATGTTTTATGTTGTCATGTAAATGAGTTTAGTGTTCGAAACCCGTAGAAATTGAATATTGAGTGTCAATATTCTATCTGTATGTGCGAGAGACTCAGAAGAGCAATGCATTGCCATGGCAAAGACATCATTTGGATGAACATTACAGCGACTGTTGTGATGAACATTCTAACTTTGGGAATCTCACGCACCGAGTTACATACGCCTTTCACACCAGTCCACATCCATCCGGATAGTCTTTCTGAGCACCGTACGCTGGTCACCTGAATTCCAGAATCTTGGTGGCTGACTTGTTACTTTGTAATGACTTGAGTTTATACAACATAGCATAATATGTCAAGTGCCAGAACCGGTCTAGCAGACAGGACACACAGACACTTGGAAGGGGCATCAGTGCAGACTGATCCTGGTTCACTTCATTTTGTCCTGTCTTCTCTCAACTACCGAAAGATGCAGTGTAATCAAAAAGCACACTTCACACACTGTGCAGTCTGTGACCTAATCAAGGGTTAATATTAACCCTTCAATGTTATTAACAACAGCTACAACATTGACAGTTCAGTTATATGTAAGCTGAGTCCAGTCTGAATAAGCACAGCGTGTCCCACACAGAAGAAGTGCAAGACAACAGTGGGCAGCCTGCAACATGCGGGATAATCCCCTGACTCAGGGTTCGAAATTAACGGGGGCTTGGGGCAAAATGCCCTCGAAAATTTACCAAATGCCCTCGAAAATCAGTTAAGGGGGGCAAGAAAAGCCCCCGACAGTTTACTAATTATATATATGCTGTACAGTGCGAGCATTTCCCTCGTATTTGCCCCTAATAATATGTGTGTGCAATTGTGAAAATGTTTCACTGTGCTCCTAAATTTTTATTTAGATTTTATTTATTAACATTTTATTTAGGAGCACATGTGCTCCTTGGGGAAAAAAGTTAGCGTAGAGCCCTATATATGGAGACATTAACATTACGTTATCAAACATAGGGACGAAGACTGTAAAAAAAAGTGTCAACAATGTTTTATAATCTTTATGTTAATTTTCATCATAAAAATTCTGTGCCCCCGAAATAAAAAAAAAAAAAAAGCCCCCGAAAATCAATTAAGGGGGGCAAAAAAAGCCTAACCCTGCCCTGACTTATAGCCTACCGTATATCCAGTATCCACGCCTGTGTCATTTCTCAAAGTCTAAACTTGTCCAACTTCAACATGAATTGGCTGCAAAATTATCGCACGTTTGGTAATATATCGCATTCACTCATCTGTCTACGCCTCTACGATAGCCTAATCCTGTGGCCAAATGAATCATCAAAGCTACTAAATCAAAGGCTCTTAACCATTTCACTACCACACTACAGAAGGTTAACCTTTCACTACCACACTACAGACGGTTAACCGTGTGGCAGTGAAAGGGTTAACCTTCTGTATTGTCGCAGTGTAAGGGTTAACCCTTTGGTAGTGTGGTAGTGAAAGGGTTAAGCCTATAACAACACATGTCAGGGACTCTACCTATTATAAAGGTTAGTGGCAGGGCGGCTAGGTGGTGCAGTGGGCAAGGCATTCACCACCAATGCTGGAGACGCTGGGTTCGAGCCCAGCTCTCCACATTGTTTTCAGTTTGGCTGGTCGTCCGTACTAATACAATTGGCAGTATTAGGGGGAGGGGTGGGGATCGGACGTTGTGGACAGCGACTCCTACAGGTCGGTTGGTGCGCCTGCGCAGTAGAATCAAGAAGCGATGGGGGCGGCGCCCCTCCAAAGCGCAGACCCCTGACACTGAAAGATCACGCCGCGCAGGTGAAAAGATGCGACGGCTGCTACCTCGAGTATCGGAGGGGACTCGTGCTATGTATGGCTTCGTCCACATTGCAACCGGCTTGTGGGAGGCAAGAAACAGCGTTCGAGACAGGGGAGGGTTGAATTGGACGATACGAAATTGGGAGAAAAAGTGGATCAAAAAGAAATAAAGGTTAGTGGCAGCGTGTTGTTGGCTTGGAATTCCATAGGACAGTTTTCTTCCACTGTTACACTAATAGAAGTGTGGAATAGGTCTGGCAACACACACTCTGTTATTGATCATTTGGTTGAAGATATGCCTGATAAAAAGCTAACAAGCAAGCATTAACTCTTTGACTGCCCTGGCGCGAGTTTTTTTTTTTTACCATTTTCACGGTGTTTGCAGACCCATCGTATATTCTATATTATAGCTATGGAGACAATAGTATGGCTCATTTGAAAGGAAATATATATACTCCAACAGGGGAAAAAACGTTTAGTTCTACATACCTTCGTTCCTACGTAGACGCCTGCGCAATAGAGCAGACGATGCACGTGCTCCAGGACTATTGAACTTGGGGGAGCAAGGATATGATCTTGCTCCACCACTTTTTGATCATATGAAAAATATGATATACCCCCCCCCCAATATATAAATCTAAGCATAACTACGTAATTTCAATCAAATTAATAATACGCAATGACACTTAATAACACGTTTTTAAGTTTCCAAAGATTGCGAACCCCCCCCCCCCCCCCCCCCATTATGGTTTGATCCAGTTCCTCCCATCTCCAGCGCGTAGACCTTGGCTCACTGCCTCACAGCGCTGCAGTCTGGCTGCAGGCAGGAGTCAGTGTAAATATCAAAGCCCACAGAGTGTGTCATAATATTGGTGGCAGGCAGTGAGGCAGGCAGGCTTTTCCAGTAAGTTGTTCAAATAAAAGGATTATGTTAGACATAAGTTACTATTGAGTGGTAGTAGAACTTCTACGGTTCTACCACGCAATACATAAAAGTGTTTCACGGTCCCGAATTGCGATCTGGTCAATCATACGGTTTCCTCGAATAAATAATAATAACGTTTCCCTCTCTGGTTGGCGTTAGCTTTAGTGCTAGCCGCTAGCTAACGTTATCTAGATATGTGGTGTGAGCTCAGCTGGATGACGTTGACTTCATTTCCAAACGTTATCGCTATCTATATGGCAGACGAGCAGGGCCGGATTAACGACGGCCGCGGCCCGTGGGCCTATAGTGACGAGGGGCCTCCATTTTTTTTTTTTTACTTTTTACTTTTTTTTTTTTTTTTTTTGAGATCAATGTCATGATTGTGCACTGCAGACTCAGGGAGGAGGCAGAGAAGGAGAGAAAGAGACACAAGATTTACAGGTAATAGAAATATATCTTTTTTCTCTTTCTTATTAAAAACTTGGCCTATTTGAAAGGAGATTGATTTAATAAAAATGAATGAGCGAAAAATCAATATACAGTGTATATACAGTATAATATATTATTATTATAGTAATTGGCTATCATACTGCAATATAAACTGAGTTTTATAGTGAAAAGAGCAGCTTTATTGGTCAAGATTGAAGGCTCTATATTGCAGGAAATTGCACGTACAGGTTCATTACATTTAAAAAAAAAAAAAAAGGTCTGCCATGGACCCCCTCCAAACCACCCCTTGCCTGTCAAAAAAAAAATAATAATAATAAAAAAAAATAATAATAATAAAAAAAAATATTCTTGCACCCCCACTTTCAACTATAACTAGGCGGCCATGCCTACGCTATCCCATGCTAAAAATCGTCCCGTTTCAAAATCCAGTTCCATTTTCTGGAATGCGAGATATGACGTGTTTTGTGCGCATATGTGCATTTCATGCGGGTTGCTCGCCTGCCACCTATATTATTTCCAGGTCAAAGGTAACATGACCATAGTAGAATGAAGTAGAATCGTTTTCTGGGATCATTACAAAGGCATGTTTTATGATGGGGTTCGGTAAAATAGACGTTACTTTTGTCAGCAGGTCCACCAAAACCCTGTCCACTCTTGCTCCGAAGTGTCTTGGGTCAGAACAATAAATAACGTTAGTTGGCCCTGGCAGCGCCCAACAGATAACGTTATCGTTACATCAAAACAGCCTGTTTGAAAATACTAGAATCCAACATAGTCTGGTGAAAACGCACCTTATGCTATGGATGGATCGTCACTGTTTGTCCTCTTCATAATAATCTCCAATAGTTCGCTCGTCTAGGCCAGTGGGGAGCCGCCATGGGGGGGGGTCACCAGATGATTTAAAAAAAGTTTAAAAGAAAATGAAAGATTTCCACAAAAGAATTTAAAAAATATTATTATTATTTTTTTTTTTAATGCAGTCAGGCCACTGAACTTAGAATCAGGCCAGGCCAATAGTTAGATAACCTAGGTGGGGTACAACCAGGAGATCACTGTAACCCACACAAGTTGGAGAACTGTCTCTATCTCTCTTGCTCACACACACACACGCACACACACACAGTCACACACACACACACACACACACACAAAGGGAGCCGCATGTGATTGGTGGAGGCGCGACCCTTACAAAAAACTAAATACATCAAAAACACTGTTGTTGCTAATCATACGCTAGCCTGTTTTAATTTGCATAATTTGTGATGCCATCACAAACACTGGCATTTAAAGGGTACAAATAAAAAAAAATGCCTACACCAGAATGCAGGAAATGAAGTCTTTGTAACTAAATGTCCTGGTGGGGACCCCCAGACCCCCGTTTAAAAAGTGGCCTGACTGGGGCTATATTTCGCACTATATATCCTGGCCTGAATGATTTCCCCTGTCCGGCCCTGGTTAAAAGCCTCCAATGCTTATTAGTGTGTGTGCGTTTGAACGTTTGCATGTTTCAACCATACATTTCCATTTATAAAAGTATTTATATTTTTTTACCTCCTATAATAGTGGGTGTCGCGGCTCTCTGACACTGTTATTTCGGGGGTCGCGGCCTGAAAAGTTTGGGAACCCCTAGGCCAGGGGTGGCCAACCCGCGGCTTGCGAGCCGCATGCGGCTCTTTGCCCGTCAATGTGCGGCTCTTCCATCCATAAAAAAAAATTATAATTTTTTTTTTTTTTTTTACTTTTTTTTTTTTTTTTTTTTTACTTTTTTTTTTTTTCACTCATCTGTCTACGCCTCTACGATAGCCTAATCCTGTGGCCAAATGAATCATCAAAGCTACTAAATCAAAGGCTCTTAACCATTTCACTACCACACTACAGAAGGTTAACCTTTCACTACCACACTACAGACGGTTAACCGTGTGGCAGTGAAAGGGTTAACCCTCTGTATTGTCGCAGTGTAAGGGTTAACCCTTTGGTAGTGTGGTAGTGAAAGGGTTAAGCCTATAACAACACATGTCAGGGACTCTACCTATTATAAAGGTTAGTGGCAGGGCGGCTAGGTGGTGCAGTGGGCAAGGCACTCACCACCAATGCTGGAGACGCTGGGTTCGAGTCACTCATTCCATAAGGACGTAGAATAAACATTTACAATTTTTTTTAAATGGTCCATTTGCATGTTCTTGGTATCTGAATCTAGGGACATATATGGATCAGTGTCAGAAATAGTGTGTCTGTTACTAGGCTTGAGTAAATTGTAATGAACCAAAGGAGAATATCAATTCTATTTAAAAAAAAAATTATCTTTGACTGTAAATAACACCATGCTAAAATTGACCAGACCTGAAAAATCTAAGCAAATGAATAAAGGGAAGATGATTAAACAGAAGGTTTTGTAGATACAGTACTGAATTCTGCCATCTTTTTTATAATGTAAATTTCTCCACCATTTTTCATCATATTGCAACACCGTTTTTTGCAAGACGTTCACAGAAAGGTAGAGAAACTAACTGCGTTCTGTTTTATGGCAATAACGTTCAGGTTTGTGGGAGATAATCCCAAAAAATAAGAGAAATTAAAAAGTAAATCCAGAAGTCAGATGATTGACAGGGGCTGGTGTGAGCTGGGTAGGGTAGTTTTTCGAAATTTGAAAGCCCTGAGTATCTTCCTTCAAAAGACTACACTCACTTTTGGCTGTGCCACTTCCTCCTGTCAATATGCGCCGGTTTCCGACTCAATGCCCTGAGATTTCTATAATCTTATATTTCACTAATAACAGTTAAAATAATTGGTAAACAAACATAATGCTGAAAATATACACTTTTACTGTATATCTCGGGCTTAAGAGGTTAACACTGTGAGGCCCAAATTAAAAAGAAATTAGCAACTTCAGAGGCCAGAGGGTGGGACATATAAACACATTTACTATCAAATAGCATTGTGAGGCTGAACAACAGGACCAATTGACTATACATGTGCTTAAAGGGGAACTATCTTATAAATGGCTTTTTTCAGTGTTTACCATTGTTTCTTAGCTATGTGGACTTATATTAATAGGATATATGTCTCTAATTCTCATATTGGCGAATTCTTCCAATTCTCCTCTCACAATATTCACCCTCACTGAACTGAGTCATCTGAAAATGTGCATATCTGTGATGTCAGAGATTTCTCAGCTGCATAATAATGTGGCAGTTGATGTGGCAGTTGGCACCAGGCCACACAGTGGTTGGAGCCCAGCCTCAAAACGGCTTAAGATCTTGAGGTAGAAAAATGCGGTTTTTAGTACTTGATTAGAAATACAAAACAATGCATTTAAAAAAAAAAAAAACCTAGGTGTTCCATAGACTCACAGGAATTGTGTAAAAGTGCCCAAATAGTGAAAGAAATAGTAAAATAGTTCCCCTTTAACATTTTTTAAATAAACATTATTTTTTTAAATGGCTAAAAGTGATTTTGTAATTTTGCAACCGTGGGTCTCACAGGGTACTTTTAACCCTGTGAGGCCCAAATAAAAAAGACATTAGCAACTTCAGAGGCCAGAGGGTGAGACCTATAAACACATGAAGGGTGCCATGACTGAAAAAAAAGTTGAGAAACGCTGGTATGGTGTGGCTCTTTGTGGTACCACAGTCATTTTTTGTGGCTCTTAGTCTCTGACTGGTTGGCCACCCCTGCCCTAGGCGATCGCCATTGCAGAACGTTAGTTGGCCCTAGTCTGGAGTGCTCTTAACTCTAGTGTCGGTGACTACCACAAAGCTTATTTACATGACAACAGTATCCATAATATAGTTTGGAAACTACCGTGAGATCCACTTGGAAAGGCCCTCTCGATCCATTCCAGTTCTGTCGTTATGACCTTTTCAAGTCAGCCGATGCAGTCGTCTCACCACTTTCAGTTGATCAAATCCAGCTTGAAGCTAAACAAGTTAACAACTTACTGCTTTTTATCATAACGACCATGTTTACATGCCCACATTAATCTAATTGTTACCCAACGGTAATTACAACAGCAATTCTTGCATGCTGCAATTCTTGATTGATGTGTCTATCGCTCCCCCTCCCCCATCAGTCATTCCTCTGTGTCATAATCTGCAGTCACATTGCTACCATAGTGTTTCTCATTGCTGTACATAGTACTTTTCCTGCAAGTTATTCCTGTCACTACAGAGATAAGAGAAGTGTGAAGACTGGATGTAATCAAATATAGTTGATGGATAGGCGGCTGGGTGGCGCAGCGGAGATTGCGCTCGTCACCAATGCAAGAGACTCTAGTCTCGATTCCGGGTGTCAGCATTGCCTCAGGCTTGGGCCGGCCGTCATACTGGCTCAATTGGCAGAGTCAGCGGGTGGAAGTCGATGGGTGGTAATCTGGACGTTGTGGACAGCGACTCCTACAGGTCGGTTGGGGGACGCCTGCACAGCAGAGACAGGAAATAGCGGGGCTAGTGTGAGCCTCCCACACGTTACACCTCGCCAATGAGAGTCCGCGCTGGCAGGTGAAAAGATGTGACAGGCTGCCTCCTCGTGTACCGGAGGGGACACGTGATGCAAGGCTTCTATCCTCCCTACAACCGACCAGTGGGGGGCATATGCGAGCAACGTTCAAGACAGGGGAGGGGAGACTTGGAAACACGGATGTCATGTACAAAGGTCTAAGGACCACACAGAATAATAACTGGAGCTGGCTACACATGAGCAAAAGCAGCCTCTCTCAGTAAATGCTTTCAAAACAGTCCCGGGCAGGTGGGTAATAATAAACACAAGACGTTGTTCCAAAAATAGTAAATTATATTTATTATGCCGGGTAGGGATTTAAACCTCCACTGATATTTAAATAGGCAACAAAGGGAAAAAACAACCCACAAACAATTAACAAACAGGGAGAGGGATAAAGGGAGAACACACAAGGTAAGTATAATACAAAGTAAACTAGATAAGCGCCCACAGACACTCACCAACCAGCCAGAGGTTGGTACTGGGAAAACCCCCAGCAAAGGTACCAAAGGTACAATTCCACACTCAGTGGGATTAGGCCTAAAGCCAACAAGAGAATACTTACTCCAATGGAGGAGTGGCGCAGAGGCCAACAATATCTATATACATATACCAGTACTTTAGTCCACCCAAAGCAGTAGATAAGCACAGTATCAATTCCACCACAGTGGCAAACAATGGCAACCTCACTCTACTCTGGTCACTGGCAATTGACAGAATGAGGCGCCCAGACGTGTGTGTGCTGTCAGGTATTTGTCTACCCGCCCCTCTCGAGGTGATTGCCATCAGCTGTCATTCATTAGGCAATCAGCACTCTTCAGTGTAGGGACGGGCAGCACCTGACAGGGAGAGAAAAGAGACAGCATTAGCTCTCATGTTCACACACACACACATCACATACAAAACACAACACATTAAATATACTAACCTGATGTTCAGAAGGTGTCATAAATACAGTAATAATGGTAATGACCAACCCACGTACCCAGGTACGTCACAACGGAATTGGGATGGGAGAAAAATAAAATAAAAATAAGGAGACAAAGTGGATAAAAAAATGTATATATATAGTTGATGGATATATTTCTATCCTTTAATATGTCGTTGATCATAGGTTTATCAAAGAGTGAAAAAACGTGGCTTGACAACATTTCTCTTATCTTGACTCATATTATGGTATACAAATACAATATTCTAGGCTACGTGGTGTAGTGGGCAAGGCGCTCGGCACGAAATGCTGGAGACGCTGGGCTCGTCAGTTCGAGCCCAGCGCTCCACATTTGCTTTCAGTTTAGCTGGTCGTCCGTACTAATACACATTGGCCGTATTAGGGGGTGGGAAACTGATGGGTGGGATCGGGCGTTGTGGACAGCGACTCCTACAGGTCGGTTGGTGCGCCTGCGCAGTAGAATCAGGAAGTGTCGGGGGCAGCGTGAGCCTCCCACGCGTTACTCCTCGCCACTGAGAGATCGAGCTGCGCAGGTGAAAAGATGCGACTGCTGTTACCTCAAGTACCGGAGGGGACTTGTGCTATGTATGACTTAGTCCACATTGCAGCCGGCTTGTGGGAGGCAAGAAACAGCGTCCGTGACAGGGGAGGGTTGAATTGGATGATACGAAATTGGGATGGGAGAAAAATATAGAAAATGGGAGAAAAAGTGGATAAAAAAAAAATACAATATTCTAACCAATACTACAGTATGCCACATATCTTTATTACATTGCCCTTGAAGTTACATAATTATATTAAAGGGGAACTATTTTACTATTTATTTCACTATTTGGGCACTTTTACACAATTCCTGTGAGTCTATGGAACACCTCTGTAATATATATATTTTTTTTATTCATTGTTTTGTATTTCTAATCAAGTCCTCAAAAACAGCATTTTTCTACCTCAAGATCTCGAGCTGTTTTGAGCCTGGGCTGCAGGGCGGCTCCTAAACCACTGCGGAGCGTCGTGTTCGCCTGAACATTAACATGCAGCAGTGACTATATGACATCACATATAGGGCACATTTTCAAACGACTCAGTTCAGTGAGGGTGAATATTGTGAGAGGAGAATTGGAAGAATGCGCCAATATGAGAATTTTGAGACATAGATCATATTAATATAAGTTCACATAGCTAGGAAACAATGCTAAACACTCAAAAAGGCCATTTATAAGATAGTTCCCCTTTAAGACATTTACATGACCCATGTTTTAATTGCTTTATTCTCATGATCACATAGTTATTGGAATATAGGCATTGTACCTGTTCACACTGCAATACGCTGCATCGAAACTAGGGCTGCACGATTAATCTATTTTAAATCGAAATCGCGATTTGGAATGATGCAATTATATAATTTTTTTTAAAACCTTTAAAAAAAAAAAAAAAAAAAACACTTTCAATGCCCAAAACGTCATATGACGTTTTATCAGCCCCCCCCCCCCCCTGAATGCCCACAACGACAATTATCGTTTTATTTTTTTATTAGCGATCTAAATTCATATTTCATCAACAGAGTCTCCCGTTGGTACACCAGCTCCTCCAGCAGCTCGGAATGGAAAAAAGCGCCCCCTATCGTCTATCCCTGAAAACTGCACGTCAGTCGCTTAGACTGACCTGGGATCTGTGATATGTAGAGGTGGGGCCAGCTGGCTCCCTGAGCTGTGGCAAGCCGTCTGCTCAACATGGAAGTGATCGCGCGACGGGAATCAGCCTGGAATATATATTCACAGTAGCCAATCGTGTTGGGAAAGTTCACTTTCTACATGAACTAGTTCAGTTCACAGTTCAAAATTTTTAAAATGAACTAGTTCAGTTCATAGTTCATAATTCAAAATGTTGAACTGAAGTTCATGGTTTCAAAAATGAACTAATTTAGTTATTTTTAGTTATTTTTTTATTATTTTTTTTATTATAGATTTTTCACGTACAGTTACTTACATTACAAAAACACAAATTGGGACAAGGTGGGGGGGGGGATCCTCCAGTTCATCTCTATGCCATCATCCACACCATAAGCAAGCAAAAACGAGACAAAAAGAAAAACAAGCAAAAAGGAAAGCAGACCAAGACGGGCACTGTACAGTATTGCACTTGCCTCGAGCCCATTCACATGTAGACATACATATATTTATTTTTTCCTATCCTAGGTCTGTCCATACAATGGGGCACTGGGCCTTTAGAAGGATCCGATACATTTCAGCAGGAAAATAGTCTAATAGTGGGGCCCACACCTCCTGAAAGGAAGCGTTGTTGCCTCTATGCATTGCACAGTGTCTTTCATGGGGTAGCAGCACACCGAAGATCTCTCTATACCACATTTGTAAAAATGGAGGCTTATCCTTAATCCAGTTTATCAGAATGCATTTCCGGGCTGAAAGTAGAAGTTTATCAAATAGTTTGAATTGTAAACTCTTTTAAATACATACGCCGACGTCTAGAGGTAGAGTCTGACTCTGACTGAGCGAGTGCTGCTGCAGCTCTCGGCTTCTGCGCGCAGATTTCTCTGTTCCACTGCTTGTTGTGAGGAGGAGTCTGATGACGTAGCAGGGGGTGACAGGCGCGTTGCCAGATCGGGTGGTTTTACGCATAATTTTTAAGCCTGTTTACAGTGTTTTAACTGAGTTTTCGGCTGAAATGCATTATGAAATATGGCACATCTTTGAACGCCGTTATGAGTGCTGAGAATGAACGCACTTTTGAACTCTGTTACACAGGGCTGAGAATGAACGCGTTCTCAATTACGTTCATTTAGCGGATATACAGTACGTTCAGTTCAAGTTCGCCCAAAATACGAACGCATTCAGGTACATCACTGCCAATCGATAGTAGTAGACAGTAGTGATCGATTTTTGGAATGGCGATCAGGAATTGGAATGATCTTTTTAGAGAACATCTGATCTGAGGTAATGAATCTATTTTACCAGTCTTGGGATAATCAGAGTTGTATTCGCTGAGATCTCAGCGTTTGCTGTGTGTGTGTGTGTGTGTGCACGATCGCTTTGAGGAAATCAGAGAATCAATTTTTAGCTTGCGGCCCCAGCGTGCATACATACACATATACTTTCGATAATCTAGCGTTTATTTGAAAACGATTCATAAATAGGCCGAATAATTACAACGTTTTTGTGTATTCTAGAATATTCCAGTACAGGGTGTTTATCATGGAATTTCTTTATTTTCCTTGAAAACGAGGGCTTTTCAAAATGCTATAAAACGAAAATGAACCGATAAAAAAACAATCCGCTTCGACAATGTTGACTGGAAAACGAGTCATTGATAAGCGACGGGCAGATTAGACACATAGCCATAATTTAAAACATAGATTAGGCGTTATTAACGCTAACATTGAAGTGGATGGTGGGCATTCAACCGGTAAATCAAGATTAAAGGGGAACTATTTTACTATTTCTTTCACTATTTGGGCACTTTTACACAATTCCTGTGAGTCTATGGAACACCTCTGTAATATATATATATTTTTTATTCATTGTTTTGTATTTCTAATCAAGTCCTCAAAAACAGCATTTTTCTACCTCAAGATTTCGAGCTGTTTTGAGCCTGGGCTGCAGGTGCCACCTAAACCACTGCGGAGCGTCGTCGTCTATCTCAACATTAACATGCAGCAGTGACTATATGACATCACATATAGGCACATTTTCAAACGACTCAGTTCAGTGAGGGTGAATATTGTGAGAGGAGAATTGGAAGAATGCGCCAATATGAGAATTTTGAGACATACCGTAATTCCTCTAATAGTAACCCCGGCTTGTATTTGTTTCAACTGTAGCGGGTACCAGGCTTGTATTAGGAGGAGGCCTGTATAAGAGGGAGGCCTATATTTCAAATTTTCAAACGGATCATAATGAATAAATCAACATTTTGTGTCAGTTTGAACCCAGTAAAATGTACTGGGTTCATTTATTGAAACCAAGTACTGTATGAAATAGTAAACAGTGCAATTACAGGTGGTCACTGGTCATTTCAACGTTTTCAAAGTGAAATCAAGTAACTAGCTCAGTATGCAGCTCAGTATATTAGTAACCCGGCTTGTATTAGGAGGCCGGCTTATAATTGCTTAGCTCAAGAGCGCACCCGGCCATTAATAGAGACCCGGCTTGTATTTGAGACCCGGTTACTATTAGAGGAATTACGGTAGATCATATTAATATAAGTTCACATAGCTAGGAAACAATGCTAAACACTCAAAAAGGCCATTTATAAGATAGTTCCCCTTTAAGCTTGGGGGGCGGCTAGGTGGTGTAGTGGGCAAGGCGCTCTCCACCAATGCTGAGACGCTGGGTTCGAGCCCAGCTCTCCGCATTGCTATCAGTTTGGCTGGTCGTTCATACTAACACAAATTGGCAGTGTTAGGGGTGGGAAAGCTGATGGGTGGGGATCGGACGTTGTAGACAGCGACTCCTACAGGTCAGTTGGTTCGCCTGCGCAGCAGAATCAGGAAGCGACAGGGGCGGCGTGTCCCTCCCACGCAGACCCTCGCCGCTGAGAGATCGCGCTGTGCAGGTGAAAAGATGCGACGGCTGCTTCCTTGAGTACCGGAGGGGACACGTGATGTAAGGCTTCGTCCACATTGCAGCCGGCTTGTGGGAGGCATGGCCTAACAGCGTTCGAGACAGGGGAGGGTAGAATTGGATGATACGAAATTGGGATGGGAGAAAAATAGAAAATGGGAGAAAAAAGTAGATAAAAAAAAAATAAAAAATTAAGCTTGGGCTCTGAAAGTGTTAACCAGGAAGTCCCATTGAGATAAAAGATCGGTTTGGGAGAGGGAGGTAAGGGGTTTTAGATTGTGTGTTGTGAAGTTTAGACTTCAGAGAGGGAGAGTAAAGTACAGGAAAAAAGGTACCGTTGGGTACCGGTATCGATTCCCAGGTAAAAAGAAACATTTTCAGGCTTGGTGTCCCAAAAAGATCCACCGCGTAGGCCAGATGCAAGCCGCATTTTACAATAAACCTCTGTGGGGCTGCTACATTTTTTTTAAATTATAATCACAAATTTAATCGCAATCGCAATATCTGTCCGAAAAATCGCAATTAGATTATTTCCCAAAATCGTGCAGCCCTAATCGAAACATACCTGTTCACACTACAATACGCTGCATCGAAACATACCTGTTCACACTGCATCGAAACATACCTGTTCACACTGCAATACGCTGCATCGAAACATACCTGTTCACACTGCAATGCGCTGCATCGAAACATACCTGTTTACACTGCATCGAAACATACCTGTTCACACTGCAATACGCTGCATCGAAACATACCTGTTCACACTGCATCGAAACATACCTGTACTGCATCGAAACATACCTGTTGAATAGGCTGCATCGAAACATACCTGTTCACACTGCATCGAAACATACCTGTTCACACTGCAATACGCTGCATCGAAACATACCTGTTCACACTGCATCGAAACATACCTGTTTACACTGCAATACGCTGCATCGAAACATACCTGTTTACACTGCATCGAAACATACCTGTTCACACTGCAATACGCTGCATAGAAGTAGGAACAATGAGGAACATGCATCAGCAAGCAGCTGGGTAGTCTCAGGCGACGAGTAGAGAGCGATTGCTATACATCACTAATAGTGAGGCACATTTTGGATGCTCCATCTTTGTATTGTTTTTGGATCAATTTCCACTCTGGTCATTGACTTTGTTCTAACAAGGCAATTTTATGAATGCATATTGATACTACTAGCCAACTACCTAATTCAACAGATTATCTTACTATGTGTGTTGCGCTGTGGAACTGTCAATATGGAGCGGCTGTGTAGTGTAGAGGTCTCTCCTACCACCGCAGAGACCCGGGTTCAATTAAATTCCTGGCAGCGGTACCTCTGGCTTGGTCAGTCATCCCTAAGAACACAATTGCCAGTGTTCATGGGAGGCTGGTGGGGTTTGAGTCCTGGTCATTTCAATAGTGACTTCTGTTCAGCAGATGAGATGAGGAGATGGCGTGAACCTCTGTACGTTACGCTCTCCCTGTGAAACTCCTCGCTGTCTGGTGAAAAGAAGTGACTGGCGACTCCACGTGTATCAGAGGAGACATGTGGTAGTCTACACCCTCCCTAGACTGACAGTAGGACAGATAATTGGCATAACTACTAAATTGGGGTGATGGGAGCAAAATACCAAGGCCAAAAATAAACCTGGCCAATACATGGGGTCTATTGAACAGACACAGGCGCACCCCCCCCCCCCCCCCCCCCCTTCTCAGTTCCCCTGCCGCACAAGTGAACTTCATCTTGGATTCGGATCTGGTCTGGTAGAGCTACTCATGTTGCCCGAGATGAACTGTTGAGCAGAGAAGCATAGTATTTTGTTTGGGTGATGATGACCTCACTGCGGCTGCAGGCCTTTTCCTTTCATCTTTAATCTCCACTTTGTAATCCTGCAGTCACCATATTCCTCTTCATTATTGAAATCTACCATGATTGGAACATGGAGTGTGGTCATGACATGACGGTCCTTCCCCTCTTTCTTTCTCTTTCTCTATCTCCCCCTCTCTATCCAGCCCTGTCAGCAGTCTGACCACCAGCTCTGGGACGTCAGAAGACCTGGACCATCATGAGATCCAGCTGGCCCTGCAGGCTGCCAAGATGGCTGCCAGGAACAAGATCCGATCCCGCTTCCCCAGCAGCAGTGACCTCATCCATCGCCTCTTTGTTTGCATATCGGGTAAAGCTTTCCACTTTTTATTTTATTGTAGTAAAAATAATTCTACTTTATTACATAGCATATTGTGAACAATGGCACCGTGGATATTTAGGAAAACTAATTAGACTGAGGGTCATTATAATATTGTTTAGCAGACCTTGCATCCTCTTTCTCTTGTTCTCTTTCCCTCGCTCTCTCTCCCTGTTCTTTGTCTGACTTTTTTTTTATCACTTTTTTATAAAAAATTTTACATGGATGAAACAAAACATGACACCACATAATACAAGAATAATAATAATAAACAGAACAACACCAGATAATAATAATAATAATAATAATAATAATTTAATAATAATAATAATAATAATTTAATAATAATAATAATAATAATAATAATAATAATAACAATAATGACTGTAGAACGAGTGGTAGAGGTAGAGCAGTCGTCTGGCAATCCGGAGGTTCCCGGTTCGATTCCCGCTCCACGAGCAAGACACTTAACCCCTAATTGCTCCCGATGAGCAGGCTGGCACCTTGCATGGTTGCCTCTGCCGTCTGTGTGTGAGTGAATGGGTAAAATGTGAGTAACAAATTGTAAAGCGATAAAAGCGCTATATAAAAAAGCAGCCATTTACCATTTGGAACAACAAATAATTATGCAGAACCTAAAAATAAAAACAAATTATATTATCACAAACACCACAAAATACATTAGACATTTCCTTCCATATCGTTTAGAAGTAGTGTTGGTGCCGTAAGTGGAATTGTTAGGTTACATATGTTTGAAAGTTTAGTTGTTATGGATTTCTAAAAACTAGCTACTGGTGGGCAATCCCAAAACATGTGCATATAAGTCCCAGTGGCCCTCAGAGAGCACAAAGTGCACCGAGAGTCGGTCACCAGTCCCATAGCAAACAGCTTTCTAGGTAGGAGATACGTCCTATGAATATAATTAAAATGTATTTGCTGATGATTATGGTTGCTCAGTCTAATTCTGGGATGTCCCCTCCCCAGACTGTATCCAATGACACGTTTTTATTAGTGCTGTCAAACGATTAAAATATTTAACTCGATTAATCGCATGATTGTCCATAGTTAACTCGCGATTAATCGCAAATTAATCGCATTTTTTTTTTAAATTCTTTTTTTTACCTTAAACAGATATTTTTCAAGTTCCAATTTTTAATACTCTTATCAACATGCGAGTCAACAAATGCTTGCTTTGTGCAGCCATTTAACACAAAAGGATGACCCTCATGCATTGCTAATTTGCATCAAATTCAAAACAGAGTGATGCACAAAATAACTTAAAAGAAAATAATAATTTAAAACAATGAATAAAGTGTGCATGAAATAATAGGGGAAAGAAAACGTTAGGAACTTGTTACATTCACACACACAAGGGCTGATTAATCACACACCCCCCTCTCTCCCTCACACACACACTCTCCCAGGTCTTTTTCTCTTTTGCCCCTTCCTCATCTCTCTCACCCCCCTCTCTCTCTATATCACACACACACACACACACACACACACACACACACTTCAGAAACAAACATAGTATCAATGAGAGCATCAATAATACACCTGAGTGAAGTCTAGTAAAAAAAAAAAAAAAAATTATTTATTTTTTTTTAGTTAATCTTGAGTTAAAAAAAATTAGTGGCATTAATAGAATCGGGAGTTAACGCGATATTAACGCGATATATTTGACAGCCTTAGTTTTTATATGTGGATTTGATTAGGAGTATACAAATCTGAGACAAACCCTCTTGAGGTTGTTCCGTCTCTGATAAGCTTGACAAAAGGGTGTGGGTGTAATGTTTGAGCCCACGGCACCCCATGAGCCTTCAGCGCGGACCTTAGTTGCAAGTAGAGGAAGAATGACTTGACGGGGAGATCATAAAACTCTCTTAGGTCCTGAAACGCTCGAAGGCCATTTTTATCATCCCCAGAGTATGAACTCCACTCCTCTCCTCTCCCATTGAGGAATATTAACAGAGTCGAGGTGCCGTGGACATTTGACAGCACAAGACCGCTGTACGTTACGCCATGTTTGAATTACGTGGGATATGATCGGTCCATATCGTAATTGGCATTTTGATATAGGAATAGTGGAGTATACTACATACTGTAATCTTTGTGGTGAGACCGCTGCTGCTTCTAAGGAGCGTCATGATACAGCAATCTTAGCGAAAATACAGGGGTCTCAGCGAAAAGGACCAGAAGTACAACTTAAAATCGGGGATTGCCAAGCCCTCATCCTGTTTCCTACGTTGAGTGGTAGTTCTTTTGATTCTTGGGCGTTTGTTATTCCAAATAATTTAGATGTCATAGTTTGTGTCTTGCGCCAGTGGTCTATTGGAGGAGGCAGGGGGAGCATTGAGCTAACAACATTTATTCTAGGTAGTATGTTCATTTTGATTATGGATGCTCGGGCCTGTAATGAGTTAGGAAGGCTCGACCATCTATTTAGATCTTGGTGTATTTTATTATATGTACCTGTGAAGTTATATTTAGTTGTCTGATTAAGTGTGGGGATCTCTATGCCTAAGTACTTAAAGTGTTCAACTATGGGGATGTCAGCCAGTAGTTGCACTGCTTTGGCCAACTCATTATGAGGTAAACAAGCTGATTTGGGCCAGTTAATTTTGAAGCCTGATAATTTACCGAAATCATTATATTATTATTATATAATTATATTAAGTAACTTTGTGCCTGATTGGGACGGGTCTTTCATAAAAATTAGTAAGTCATCCACATAAAGAGCAATTTTGTGTGGTGTATCATTGATTATTATAGGGCCGATTTCTTCTGTTTGCCTAATAAATTGGGCTAATTGTTCGAGGGAAAGCGCGAATAGTCCGAGGCTCAGAGGACAACCCTGCCTAGAAGATCTAGAGACTGGGAAGAGTGTGGAGAATATATTGCTGACGGTGAGGCATAGAGCACTTTAATCATATGTATAAATTCCTTTCCAAGTCCCATAGCCTCCAGTACCGTCCAAAGATATGGCCACTCTTGTCTATCGAATGCCTTCATGGCATCTAAAGACAGAACCGTGGACGGAGTTATATTGTCCTTACTGTTGTCAATTACATGTAATAATACTCTGAGATTATCTGCGGCTAAGCGTCCCAGAATAAATCCGGTTTGATCAGTGTACCAGCACCGTCATATACCTCTGTAGACATCGGGCTAGTACTTTGGCAACAATTCTCAGGGGCCTATAACTGCCATAGTCATTGGGGTCCTTGTCCTTTTTAAGTAGTAAAGAAATTACAGCCATATTTACATCTCTCGAGAATCCCTCTGTTCAATCATCTCGAGTAACAATGGGTCCAACTGGTCCCAGAATGCTATGTATAATTCAGGTGTAATCCCATCCCAGCCTGGTGCTTTGACCCTCTGCATCTCAACAATTGTCTCTCTGAGTTCTATAAGAGTGATTGGTCTCCCCAATTCCCCGGCCTCCTCCTCAGATAATTTAGTTATTTTAAGCCTGTCAATAAACTTTTCAAATTTGGAATGATCAAAGTTGACCTCTGAGCTATACAGTTGTGAATAAAATTCTCTAAAAGTGTCATTGATCTTTTTTGAGTCAGTAGTCCTTGTTGTGTCCTGGTTGAAGGGATATCCGAAAATTTATCATTTGCGCAAATTTTCATTGCCAATAAATGGCTGGATCTGGAACCATGAAAGTAATCATTTTGTCTTGTCTAAGTATGGAATTTATTTCTTTTTTAACTATCATCCGTTGTGTGTTCATTTGTTCATTGTAGTTAGTCTGCAGTGCAGCGTATAGGTCCACGTATAGTGTTTCTCTGACATGTTATTTAATGTATTGTTTTTGTGTCTTGTTTGTTCTGTTGTTGTTTTTTTTATCCACTTTTTCTCCCATTTTCTATATTTTCTCCCATCCCAATTTCGTATCATCCAATTCAACCCTCCCCTGTCACGAACGCTGTTTCTTGCCTCCCACAAGCCGGCTGCAATGTGGACTAAGTCATACATAGCACAAGTCCCCTCCGGTACTTGAGGTAACAGCAGTCGCATCTTTTCACCTGCGCAGCTCGATCTCTCAGTGGCGAGGAGTAACGCGTGGGAGGCTCATGCTGCCCCCGACACTTCCTGATTCTACTGCGCAGGCGCACACCAACCGACCTGTAGGAGTCGCTGTCCACAACGCCCGATCCCCACCCATCAGTTTCCCACCCCCTAATACGGCCAATGTGTATTAGTATGAACGACCAGCTAAACTGAAAGCAATGTGGAGCGCTGGGCTCGAACAGTCGAGCCCAGCGTCTCCGCATTCGTGGCGAGCGCCTTGCCCACTACGCCACGTAGCCGCCCTTGTTTGTTCTGTTGTTAACTGTTTTGTTTTTAACTACAGTCTTTTATCTTCTATTTTAAGTGATTTCCCCTGTTATCTGTTTACTCATCCTCGTATGTTTCACTGTATTTTTCTGCCTCATGTCATCTCTGCTGCATTGAAAACGAGGGCCCGCCCTCAGTTGCTTTTCTGAGGCATAAATAAAGGAGCAGGAGGAGGATGATGATGATGTGTTGTTGTGACATGCAGGTGTTGCTGACCAGCTCCAGACCAACTACGCCAGTGACCTCCGCAGCATCCTCAAGACGCTGTTTGAAGTCATGGCGACCAAGGAGGGAGACAACGACAAGCAAAAGAAAGGTAGGGAACGGGAGTTTAAGGTGTTTGACTTGTTGATGAAAAATGAGCCAATCACAACTCACGATACAGGTATGTTCCTTTTTATATCCTCAAAAGCTACTATGTAAAACCACAGTCTATTTTAGCCAATACATAAGACCGGCAATATGTCAATCGCACTGAATGTTGATCACCACACCTCTGTTTTGGTCACGCCATGTCCCTTTTGGCGAAAACTTGATTCAATGATATTCGGCGAATAAACATTGATTACCGGTAGATGGTGTTTGTTCATAAACTCTGAATGTAGAACAAACCACATGGATATAAATCACATTGAAGACCATCGTTGCCCAGAAATAGTCATTATCTCTTCGTTTTAGGTCACTTGGAGATTCATAAGCGTAATATTAAATGTCCATGTAGGGGAATGAGGAAGGAAATATTCTGTAGCTGAATGGGGAAATAGGCATGCCTGAAAACGGATCAAACTAATCTAACTTTTCCCAATAGTGTGAACACGCAATGGTGGTAAATTTTGGAACGTACCGTAATTATTTGACTTAACATGATGCACTAACAAAACAAATTTTGCAAACAATGTAAAGGTTCTGCATAACCATTGTATTCCGCCTTTATACAGGTCAATGGCACTTCTTCCAATGTACTATATGTTATGGCAGGGGTCCCCCAAGGCTCTGTTCTGGGTTCACTTTTGTTTACCATCATCTATGTAAACAACCTGGGCCAAAATGTTTCTAACGCACAATAAAGCTTTTATGCCAATGATACTATAATACTGCTGTGGTGCCTCTTGCTTAATCTCTTGAGTATTTGCAGTTTGCCTTTGTTGTAGAGTTGCTGTATGATCTGAAACTTGTATTGAATGCTACAAAAACTAAACTGATGTTGTTTTCTAATGCCAGGAAGACATTAACCTCTCTTCCTGACACTATAAACTTCACATTGAAAACTTGGTAAAGAAACAGTTTTAGAAACAAATCCTGTTTTTTCTTTGTTGCCAGGAAATAATTGGTTGAGGCTCCATTCCTTCCCTTGCTTCAGGGCTGTACGTTAACTTTTTTTGCACATAGCACTGGTGCTACAGAGGTTGATAGTTTTGTAGCACAGGCCAAAATCTTGTAGCACAAGTATAAAACGTGTTATATTTGTAACAGTCACAAATGTGCCTATTGTATTTGTGTTATTTAGTTGCAGTGCCATGTTTGGCTGTCATTTAGTATATCGCCATGTGTTATTATTACTATGATACTCTCATATGCTATTTTAAATTAATATCATAAACAACATAAGGAATATTAGCATAATTTTGAGTGGACTGAAGGAATGAGTCAGTGTTAATAGTTTTAAATGCAAATAATTTATTGAAACATAGAAGTGGGGTCGGTTGGGACACACACACACACACACAATGGGGGACCCTGATGTAAACAAGACAAACGTCTTTCTCTGGTCTGCATCCCCTTAACAATTGTGTGTATTGAGCCGTACTGTACCCATTCTGCAATCTGTTAAATAAAGTTTTCATTCATTCACACACACTGTTTCAACTCACCACCCCCGCATCATATTGTAGTCTAGTCTGTCTTCAAACTTCCACTCCTCTCGAAACTTGTATTTGAATATCATCATTATCTATCCATCCTCAGTTTACTATAATATACTCCTGTCCTGAGTCTTGACTAGTGACTTCATCGTCTTTCCAAACGCACGCACGCACACACACACAGGGAAGGGGAGAGAGTGCCCCCCCATTTCCCTTTCCACACTGTGTCTGCTGGCTCTGCCTGTGATCAGGATTAGCTTGTTAGCTTGCTAACGTTGTAGTGATTGTAATGGTACATAAACGTTAATTTCGGGCGATGTGCGCATAAAGGAATGGCGACGGTGCAAAGCATGTAGATGCATTTGACCCGTTGCGAGAAAGAAAAAACACCACGGACTTATTTCGGGACGTGTAGGCGCACTGCTGTGTTAACGTGCACCAACCGACCAACGCGCTGCTCTGCTTGCAGAAGCAGTGGCACGGATAGGGCGGATACGACTCGTCGAGTTGTCACAAGAGTTTTTTCAAAATAAGAGTATCATATGCACCTGAACGTTGCTAGCTTTCGGAGCCTAGCTGGAGCTGCGCGTGGGCAGAAATGAGACCCGCTACAGGATTTTCAAAATAAGAGTATCTATATGAACCGAATCCCTATCGCACCAGTGCTACTGAAGTAAATCCATCCATCGCACAGACAGCTGTTGCTGTAGCACGTGCGAGATATATGTCGCACTGTACACCCCTGCCTTGCTTGACTATGGTGATCTGTTGAACATGACCGCCTCTGGCAAACGGGCCTTTATGCTCGCTGCCCTTGCAGCCTGGAACCACTTGCAGACCGATTTACAGCTAGATGAGCCGATTCCTATTAGGACATAAAAAATGTATTGAAGGGTTTGGAGGCAGATTCAATTGTAATTTGTAATTGCTTCCTTTAGCTAGATTCTATTTCATCTTGTCTGTCTTTGTAGGCATATGATTCTGTGCTATTTCTGTGTTTTGCTATAATATATTATGTGTTTTCAATGTTTGCTTTCATGTTGTTTTCCCTCGAAAAATAGATCTTGTGATCTTAATGTGACTCATCTAGTTAAATAAAGGTTTAATGATAATAAATACATAATTTATATATAAATAAAAGGCACAGCCACGAAATAATTAGTACTACTACGGAGTGTAGTGCTAATCTGATGTATGTACAGAGTTGTAGTATAATATGTACAGTGATACAGGTATAAAGACAGTATGGTAGTAGTAGGCATGAACCACACACACACACTTGACCACCTTGCCCAATTTCAGTCTCCTAGGACTAAACCTGTGACCACTAGAGGGTGGGGACATTTGACAGACCGACAGAGTGACCTATAGAGCTGCTGGTTGCAGCTAAAAACAACAAATCATTTATGCAAACAAATCCGGTTGTAGGTTGACAGAGTTCAACAGGGCCTTTTTAAAGTGTCTTTGTCGTAGTTGATTCTGGGTACATGGTAGGTATACTGATGCTCCCATGTAATATTGCTTTCTGCCTTTCTTCTTCGGTGGTGTGCAGCGGTTCCGGGTCTGCGCAGTGCCGTGCTGGAGGACTGCGCCCTCTGTCAGGAGACCATCTCTTCCTCGGAATTGGCAGCCAAAGCCCGGGAGGGCCAATTCGAAGGTCAGCAACTCCGCCACCCTCTAGACACGCACACACACCTAACATGCATACAGACACACACACACACATACACTTAACATGCACATGCATACAGACACACGCATACATACTCTGTTTAAAATGCCAACACTAGAAGCAACAGTTGTGATCAAGGAAAGACTATTGACTCTCGCCTCCTGCTCTCTCTCTCCGTGACGCAGACCCCCCAGACTGGGTCCCTGACGAGGCCTGTAACTCCTGCATCGCCTGCAAGGCTCCCTTCACAGTCATCCGCAGGAAGCATCACTGTAGGAGCTGTGGAAAGGTAACACTGAGACCAAAACCCACTCATGCCGTGACTCATTTGAATAACTATCAATAGAACATCAAATAGATTTCTGATACATGATGGATTACGATCACCATATGAGTGTGTAGATGGATAGATAAATATATAGACACGTATGAATCAAACAAGTGTCTGTCCTTGTCTTCCATTTCAGATCTTCTGCTCTCGCTGCTCCGCCCACTCCGCTCCGCTTCCCCGCTACGGCCAGGTGAAGCCGGTCCGAGTCTGCACCCACTGCTACATGTTCCACGTCACACCCTTCTACAGCGACAAGACCGGCATCTGACTCCAACGGAGCCAGATAAACGCACGCACACGCTCACGACACGCCTTGACACGAGCGATGACCATATGCAAGGGATTGATCCGATGCCACCCCCCCCCAGCTGCTCTGCGAAAGCACAGTGATCGTCCTCATCGCCCTGCTGAAGCAAGGCTCGGGCACAAGGCCGTCATGGACGAGGGAGAGCAGAGAGACTGAATGCAGAGGCACACGGACCACGATTAGACAATTTTTTCTGTTTTGGAGATGCTGCTGCCTGAAAGGGAACCAAAGGGTCTAATTTGTTTAGTTTTTTACGTCTCTCACAAATTCTTCATAAACACCTAATCTGTCTGCAGAGGCAGAGGAGGAAGAGGGAACTTATCAAATCTTTGGAACTTGTATCTTGCTACAGTCTTCTGTAGCGGTTTGCAGCACAAAATAGGGAGAGCAAAGCTGCCTCTGGATAGTTAGTGTTGTTGCTTGTGGTTTGTGTGAAAAGGCCTTGTGACATATTTTTCTTCTGCTTTTTGCGGGCTTCCCACATTTGTGCCAGAGTTCCCACGGGACTCGGATTCCTCAAAAGAATGTACGTCATCATAACCATGTATATAGGGATAATTCCATTGATAATAAAATACATCACGTCATCGTCATATAGTTGCGGAGGCCGTATGTATCATATCAGGAGTGGAAAGCAATCCTCACTCGGCTACCAGTTACAGCTAAGCAAAAAATTACACAAAAAAACACATGGCTTTTATAATGATTCTTTTATGCTTTTAATGGCAATGAATGTGTAATATTGTATTGTTTTTATTTTATGAAATGGGGTCTTTATTGGAATAAGATTGACGTATTTGCCTTTTATCAGTGATATATGGGCTGTGCCCATTGCTTTTACAGTCGCACCCTGGCATGTTTTTATCACAAGGTTTTTCTCTAGTGAGCCCTGCTGTGCACACCTCCCTTTCTTCAGCCTCCGACATGGATAAAAGGGAATCCATTACTCATCACTGTCACACCTCGGAGGCCCCCTAGTGGAGGGTTTTAACTCTGCCCATACAGCTCAGTGCCCATCGTTTGAATGGTGCCTATATGTTTTGAAACTGAGAGCCTCACAGAAGTCGAATTGATGGAGTGATTCCCATTCCCTATTTAAATCAACGTTGATGAATGGACATTTGGCTGGTACACTGTAAAATGGCTGCCGTAGAATGTTCATGCTGCCATCAAATTGAAACTAGACTTTTTTTTTTTTATTAATTGTTTTATTTCCTCTTGTCATGGAAATCGGTGTTGAATTTCTATTACAGCCATATTATAGTGTATCAAAGGAGATACTCGAGGAAGGCCCATTCTGGCTTTTCAGACTCGGTGCAGAGGCCTTTTCTACACATTGAGAGTGACATAATTTATCCTCCTCCCAGTCCTGATTGTGCAATATTGTGACTATGAAATAAAGGTCACATACTTTTGAACAAGTTAATATAAGTCTCTGAGGTCCACTGGGATTATGCATTCTGGCATGTCTCTGTTTCAGTCCTGTTCTGGATGGGCTGTTTCTGTGTAGCTTTAAATGCAAAAGAGCCATGTTTATGCCTCACCGCACTACGGGGCATCCGGCTCCCGAAATTCAGATCAAATTGTCAAACTAGGGAGTTGTAGATCAAATATGAATTAAGATCCAGCAATTTCATGTCATATTTCCGGTGTAAAATGTTGTCAACCGTTTAGGTGGAAAAAGAACGTTAAGAGCAAGCTGCCATCTTGAAAAACAGATGCACAAGTCGAGGGCCGTCTTCTTCACTTTACATAGGAGGGAGAGGCTCCTCTAAAAGCACAGTTTCTGAATACAGGCTCTGTACTAAATCTGGGTTGTCTGTTAGTAGGACCATCGGAGACCCCAAATGAATGCACAAGCACTGAAAAAGTGAGTTCTTCATAATATGTGACCTTAAAGTCGAAGGTCACACAAATGTTGGTAGAGACAAACCTGTGCTATTTAAACCGCTGTTATAGACCAACTATTTCTAATGAGAAAACTTGTACTTATTTGTTGTTTACACACAGTTTAATCTCAGTTTGATTGTGGTACTGACCCGTCTAGAACAGATCGTCTGTTCTCATACTGGACTTCTTTGCACCTTTTATTTTATTTTATTTGTACTCTGCTTCCACTTGAACAAAAAATCTATCTAAAGTATCTTCCTTCCGTCCTGCCAACCACTTGTACTATCATAGGGTTGGTCCGTCTGACAACGGCCAACCGGCAGAACATGGACCTCCAACCTTCAAGGACTATTAATTTGCTCTGACTTCAAGCTACTTCTCAGGCATTAAGCTGTCTAGATCACTCACTAGTCACTACTATTACAAACTAACTGGTTTCTTTTTTATCAAAGGACATATAAACACACTTTGAAAAGGTCAGATTTTTTTTCTTTTATAAAGAACTAAATGAAATAATGTAAATGTTATTAAAGCTATAACTACTTTTCTGTAAAGAGGAAACATGCAGTAACTTAAGGGGCGGGAAAACCTATTAATTAAGAGCTTCATCTTATTTTGTAAAAAAAAAAAAGCTAGTACATTTCAATGACTAGCTGTGTAAAATATTTGGGGGGGAAACAACGTTATCTAGTTTTAAATGCTATGTATATTCAAATAAATTACCCTTTCCTGTTTAAAAAATAATGCTTGGTGTTTTGATGCCACACTTTATCTGATATCCACCTTTATGGGGCAGTGGCTCAGAATTTCTGTATTCTAATGTTATTCCTGTCAGGAGTTTATAAATTGGCCTCAGAACTGCCCCCTATAGGCAGACAGAAGAAAGAACAGTCTCCCCACCACCAGCCAATCTATGATGTCATACTGATACAGTATATACCATAAAGAATTGCATTGAAAAGGTAACTTGACAGTATCCAGGGTGATTTTTTGGGGATAAGGGTACATTTCCTGGGCGAGATCACCCACGCAGATATTTTACACCCGCCAAATACTGGTAGAGTTTGGCTGGCGGTTGGTAAATGTTTCCATTTCCACTTGGCAGGTGTTCTTGAACTGTATGGAAGACAAAATCTGAGTGACTGGTGAAATTGTTGTTTCACCTGCCACTTAGGCAAGAACAGTCCAAATGTTGTTTCCCAGCCTGCAGACTACTGTGAAATACAGCACAAAAACAAACCATTCATAAAGTCAGTTTCTCATTCATTATTAATGGAGCAGCTGCAGACTAGCATTTCGGTTCTCTGGTTCCCAGCTTTGATCAATTGTACTGTCAAAAATAACCATTCATGTCAAATATTTTTGGAGTACTATTTTGCTTTAGTTGAGTATGACAAGTACGGTACTCTTCCCCCTACACAAAAAGTATCATGGCACCTTCGTGGTAATTTCAGTTTTACCATGGTACCGGCCGTTGTATAAATAATTTACCATGACACTGCCAAGGTAAAATTAACATATCATCACCAATGTGGAACCACTTTTACACTTAATAATTCCCTTGTATAATCCAATGTAAACCACCATACCAATGGTAATAATATGGTATTTCCAGTGTTTTGGTCTCTACCATAATCGTAGTGACCAGAAAATTATGTAAATACCATACTTTTAAGTGGTGTAACGGCAGGCTCCTTCCACTTAAGTAACCCAATATATTTCAGTAGGCCTACTCTAGATTGTGTGTCTAGTTAACCATCCGCAGTATCTTCAGGTCTCGACAAGAGGGATGCTGATAGACGGGTATTTTCAAACAGTGTTTGGAGTGTCTACCACGCATCCTAGGAATTTCCCCTGTGTTGGTTTCAATAGAGAATCCCATTGCCACATGATGCTCAGGGTGAGATTAATGGACAGCATTACTCCACTAAACTACACCAGCTATGCTCAGGGTGAGATGAATGGACAGCATTACTCCACTAAACTACACCAGCTATGCTCAGGGTGAGATGAATGGACAGCATTACTCCACTAAACTACACCAGCTATGCTCAGGGTGAGATGAATGGACAGCATTACTCCACTAAACTACACCAGCTATGCTCAGGGTGAGATGAATGGACAGCATTACTCCACTAAACTACACCAGCTATGCTCACTGTCATGCACTTGTCCTAATAAACTAACTAACCTACACTGTAGCATGCAACACTTTGATGAACATTGTTACTCAGCTGATAGAGTTGTACCCTTCCTGATGACTTGTCGTACAGAACTTGTAAGTCGCTTTGGATAAAAGCGTCAGCTTAGATACACACTAAGAAATGACAAACACCATGATCAAAACCGCAAAAAGAAAATGCATCAATGACAACTGAGGAAAACAAAAACAAACCACGTGAACTTTGGAAATTACTCAATTATCAACTAGGCTGCAGTAAAAAACTTAAAACCAGATTCTCAAACATAAACATAAAGATGGACAACACGCTCATCACAGACAAGCTGGATGTAGCCAATTACTTAAACATCTTCTTCACAAACATAGCCACAACACTGGTAAACAAACTACCCTCCCACTCAGGGCATTATGGGGTAGAACACATAGTAGCATACTACAAAAACCGCAAAGACGACTTCAAACTAGAAATGGTAACAACCGATGAGGTACTGAAAAAACTGAGAGCCCTCCAACCTAACAAGGCCACTGGCCATGACAACATCCCCTCCAAATTCCTCAGAGACTCAGCAGCCGCCATCACCCCAGTCATCACACACATAATAAACCTCTCCATAAAACAGGGACACGTCCCCAAGGACATCAAAATTGCGAGAGTGACCCCTCTGCACAAAAAGGGCAGCAAATTAGACCCAGGAAACTACCGCCCTGTTTCTATTCTTACCTCCATCTCGAAAGTCATGGAGAAAATAGTCTACGAACAGGTCGAAAAGTACCTGGCGGAAATAAATCTAATCTACGAATTCCAATCTGGCTTCAGAACATCCCACTCCACTGACGCATGCCTTCTCTATTTGAACGACCACATCAGGTGGACGCGGGCAAATACTGCGGCATGGTCATGCTGGACCTACAAAAGGCCTTTGACACTGTCAATCACTCCATTCTGATTGACAAGCTAAAAGCAATTGGTTTTGATAGTTTATCAGTGAGCTGGATGCAATCCTACCTTGAGGGGAGAGAACAGATGGTGGAGGTAAACTGTACTCTATCCCCCCCCCCCCTCACAGTGAGCTGTGGTGTTCCACAAGGAAGCATACTAGGACCGCTACTGTTCCTAATTTATGCAAATGACATGTCGTCAGCTTGTGACTGCAACTTGTTCTTGTTCGCGGACGACTCAGCCCTGCTGGTCTCTGACAAGAACAAGTTACAGGTTGAAAAAACCCTCAGCTCTGAACTCGGCAGAATCTGCACCTGGCTCGCTGATAACAAACTATCATTACACCTGGGTAAAACAGAGTCCATTTTCTTCTGATCAAACTCAGCAAGACCGACAGCTTCTCAGTTACAGTGGGTGACAATATTGTCACAAGGAAAGATGAAATTACATACCTAGTTTCCATCCTAGAGGCAAATCTTTCCTGTGACAAAATGGCATCCAAGGTAATAAAAAAAGTCAACCAACGAACTAGATTCTTGTACCGGATCTCCTCTCTGGTAAACAAGAATACCCTGAAGACTCTGGCAGGAGCACTCATTCAAGGGTACTACGACTATGCTTGCACCTCATGGTACCAAAGCACCTCAAAGGTGCTAAAAACAAGATTACAAACATAAAACAAACTGATCAGACTTCTACTTGACCTTACCTCTAGAACCCACCTCACCCCTGCCCACTTTGACAACCTAGGATGGCTTAGAGTAGACGACAGAGTACAGCAACTTGCAATGGGCCTGGTCTACAAGATACACTATACGACTAAGGCAGTGGTTCCCAAAGTCGGGGTCGCGACCCAAAGGTGGGCCGCGAGCAGCCACGGGTATATTTTTTTATTTATTTTTTTATTTAATTTTTTTTGTCAGGCCACTGAACTTAGAAGCAGGCCAGGACAGTGTTTCTAGTTGTATTCTAAAATTCTATTCTATTGTATTCTAAAATGTGACTATATGGTTTTATATTAACTTAATAAATAAACAAAAACGAAAAATCTACTTATTTCAACGAACATTTCAAACTAAATAACAGATTATGCACATAAAACGCTGAAAACAACCGAAGCAACAATAGTATTTTAATGAGGCTATTATTATTATCATTATTATTTTGCAACAAGTTAGCCCTCTCATAAATAGCACATATAAATGAATAACTAACTTGAACTAACTTAATAGGATTGAAGTGATATTTGGCTTAAAAAACTCGGTCGCCTGGCAAAAAAAAAAAAAACTGACGATGTGCATTGGGCCGCGGCACTCTGACGCCTTATTTTCTGGGTCCTGGCCTGAAAAGTTTGGGAACCCCTGGACTAAGGTACCCATGTACATGTCAAAATACTATCCTAAGGTCACTGAATACCACGACCACAACACCAGAGGAAGCTCAACAAATCATGTTAAACCCAGATTCGGCTCAAACAAGTGACTAAACACGTTTCGCAATTATGCCACATCAATGTGGAACGCCCTACCCAAAGCTGTAAAGGAATGTGAATCCCTACCCACATTCAAAACCGCTCTTAAAGAGCACTTACGGGAGACTGCAATTAGAAACTGGCCACCGTAAATGTCCAAACCCCCCCACCCCCACCCCCTCCTAATAGACAATCTCCTCCCCACCGCATGTATATATTCTCTCCCCACCATATGTATATTTCTCTCCCACCCACCCACCCCCTCCTAATGTACTGTCTCCTCCCCACCGTATGTATATATTCTCTCCCCACCGGGAACCCGGAAACACGAACGCGTTGTCTAGCACAGACTCTGGAGCGTAACAGTAAGAAGCATTTTGTATAAAAGTATTCTGTACTTCTGTATGACAACTATTAAAGAAACTTGAAACTTGAAAAGCATAGACGCGTCCCCTCCCCATCATATGTATATACTCTGTCAGGATCTATGGGTAACAGTACTGTATATTTGCATATCGTATGTCACAAATGTAACAGTACTAAATACCTGTATGTCATGTATGTCCCTATGCCATAAATGTCATGTATGTTGTGTATGTCATAAATGTCACTATGAATTGAAAATGGGGGACCCTGATGTAAACAAGACAAATGTCTTTCTCTGGTCTGCATCCCCTTAACAATTGTGTCTATTGAGCCGTACTGTATTGTACCCATTCTGCAATCTGTTAAATAAAGTTTTCATTCATTCATTCATTCATTCATTCATTCATTCATTCATTCATTCATTCATTCATTCATTCATTCATTCAGCTAAATGACTAAATGTAAATGTAAATGAGATGAATGGACAGCATTACTCCACTGGGTGGCAGCACTTGTTCATTCAGTTCCTATGTGGCAATCTGGATGGATTCAATTAAATTATCCAGTCAACAATACACTGTTATTGTTATTGTTTGTTTGTTGTGTATTGTTCGCCAATAAATAATAAAAATTCAAGTTTAGCACAACTGGAAAACACCGTGGAAGGATGCGCTTTCTGTTGCGACTGTCTTTCCATTCCCGATAGCCAACAACTTTCTAGGAATTTGGTGTTTGTTTTATTTCCTTTCTCATAATTAAATCGTACACACTTAATAATCACGAGGCTCCTAGCTTGGTTTGTGGTGGTGTGTGTAAAGAGTTAATAATATCGTGACAGATGCGTTCATCGTGGTGTGTGATTGGTCAGAAGTTGAGAGTTGGGATGGACAACTCACTCTGCGGCGCGCAGCCTCTACTGTACAAGTCACTTGGTTGATGAAGTTGACTGCTGTGAAGTTAGGCAACTTGGATCTTGGAGTTGTTTTTAAATTAGTAGCTAACGCAGTTCAGGCGGTTATTCGTTGTTGCTATTCATGGGCGTGCTTCTATATTTCACTTGAATCCCGTTATTTCGCAGACCTAGTGTGCGTATTTATTATATTATTATAACCTAATCTAGTGGTGAGAGCGGTCACTGTCAATTGATTCATGGACACTCCGCGGACTTTAGATAAACGCGTTTCTGCCAAGAGGTTGATACGAGGTTAACTACATTGATTGAGCATTCAGGTATGCTATTATTATTAACACTATTTTGTACGCCTATAGCCTATGCAATGTATTAAAGTAGATTTGTACTATATATTTAGCCTACACATGCACACAGGTTAAATGTTTAAGTGACTCTAATATTATAGCTCTCGCTAGGATTAGGAAAATACACATGCATGTTCGGTTTACATTGAGCTATTCCTGACCAAGTATAGAATACGTACATTATTTTGATGTAAAGCAAATAAATACATTTATCTCCAGTCGGCAAAATAATATTCATAGACATGAGTATGAAACACGTGTACTAAAGTATGTTTTTCATAACGAATGCAAATAACCACATTATTAACTATTTATATAGGTAGCTAGCTAGCTATTATATAATTAGGCCGACGACTTAATACACTGAAATTGCTTTAGCCTTCAGCTACTAAACAAAATCACACGATCCTATTCTTTTTTGTGTGTATAGATAATAACGATATGAATGCATTTCACTGGCTATCCATAACATTTTCAAACATAGGCCTATGTATGGAGGTGGCTTGGAGAGCAAAAGATAGATTTAAACCTCCTAATAGCCCAGATCTATTCCCTATGGGTTGGTGTGTGATCCGGTCCTGCTATAGGCTACATTTACAGTGTGTCATTTTGAACATGTGTCTTATAGATTTGGGGAACATGAAGCTGTCTTTGGTCAAGATGCAAGTCCTGAAGATTCTGCTGCTCGTCTTTGAGACTGTCTTATTGACTGACTGCGCAAGAGGTTAAAAAAACAAATCTATTTCTTTCTTTCTTTCTTTCTTTCTTTCTTTCTTTCTTTCTTTCTTTCTTTCTTTCTTTCTTTCTTTCTTTCTTTCTTTCTTTCTTTCTTTCTTTCTTTCTGTGATAAAATAGCAAATTATTGAAAATAATCCACGATTCATCATTGTTTAGCGCAAGTAAAATTGTGTTTTTGTGTACATGTAGAAAATCTCAGTTGGCTTTAACTTCTTCACACTGAGAGGTAAGAGAGGGACAAACTAAAAAAGAAAAAACTAAAAAACACTCTTAGCAGAGCCCAAAATCAACACTGGGGAAAGAGAGAGGGCAAGCCAACCCATACCCCCAGTGTGTGATCTTTTCACTCATAGCCGTGTGTGTGTGTGTGTGTGTGTGTGTCTGTGTGCATGCGTGCACGTGCGTGTGTGCGTGAGTGTGTGTGACACTGTGTGAGCATTCACCACAGCTAAGCCAAACAAACACATCCATCAGCTTCCCAGGGTGAAAGAACACAAGTCAGTGTTGGAGTCCAGCTCTCTCAGGGTTGGCCCAGGGAACCAACCCCAGGGACTGTCTCGCTTCAAGCCTCACGGTGTGTGTGTGTTTAAGTGTGTGTGTTTAATAAGTGTGAGCGAGCCCAGTGAAAGAGTCAGGACAAGAGTGCAGGGGGACCTCATTTTAACCACACTCCTGTGGCGCGTCACATTGTGCCAGTATCAATACTTTGTACGACAAGGAAAGCCTGTCAATTGTCGAGGTTAGGTTTAGGGTTAGGGTTTCATCCACCATCATCGATTTGCCTAAAAACGTCTGTTGCAATCCAGTGCGGTGAGTGAAATAGCTCAGAGGCAATAAAGGAAAACAAATGACAGATTTAAATCAAAAAGAACTCTGAAACAACCGGAGATAATTCCCTGGTACAGGCTCCCCTACCATGGACAGAGACAAACAGGCTCTGTGCCACAGAGTGTCTGATGGGTACAATACCTGCATGTGGCTATCAGGGCATTTGGTGAAGGGGCAGGTGGGGGCCAGGCGGTGGTTTAGAAGGAAGAGAGCGGAGGTAGGGTAGGGGGGGGGGGTAGATTAGATCTGTGGGGGCAGCAGACAATGCCTCATTCACAGCGTGGCAGCCGACTCTTCACTGCATGGATAAACCAAAAGTAAACAAGATGTGGAGGCTAAATAAGATTAGACAGGCAATTATGTATGTTTACAGATTAACAGATGTCAGGGAAGGTGAAAACCTACAGCGGTATCCAACTGTGGAGAGAGAAAAAGTAGTCCTCGCTTCACTGGATGGATGATATATCTGCCGCAATCTGAACTGATTTGATCGCAGTAAAAGAGAAGGGAAGAAAAAAAGAGAAGAGGAATATGGAGTCTGTTTTTCATACTTTCTCCCTGAAAGATAGCAGATATAGCAGAGAAACAGACATACTAGTCCGGCCTGGTTGCCACTGGAGCGAGAAGATTCTGTGTGATACAGTACTTATATATCTTATGGCGTATGAAGCGGTTAAAGTATATGTCCAGTACTTTCAGAGAACATGATGATACGACCAAATGCCCCCCCCCCCCCCGGTTATTAAATGATGTGAACCAATTGTAACAGCTTCACTTTGATATCCTATGAAATACAGTCAGTGGTTTTGATTAGAGACATACGTTTTTATGGAGAGGCCGTGGCTGACACAGCTGTAAAACTGTCCCCCCATAAAATTTTACAATCTATGATAACATCTTTGACTAACGCAGTGGAATTACACATGACAGGACCGCTTTGACTTGATGTGTGAAACAGTAAAAAACACTTTGGAACTGTGTCTGTCATTATGGAAGCATTTCAACTGAACAGACAGTGAGCCAGAGTGAGCATTTTCAAAGGCTGTTGCTGTCAGTCAGTCTCACACACACACACACACACACACACACACACACACACACACACACACACACACACACACACACACCTACACACACACACACACACACACACACACACACACACACACACACACACACACACACACACTCTCTCTCTCTCTCTCTCTCTCTCTCACACACACACACACACACACACACACACACATCTGGAGCTCCTCTGCTTCGTTAGGACTCTTTACAACTGGCTGAGTTAGTACGGTTTCGTAGGACCCCCTTGGAACCCCACACATCCTCTGAGCCACCCCAACCCTCCAACCCCACCCGCCCTCTGTTGCTCCACCACCCCCCATAGCAGCTGGAGGAGGTGCTCAGTGATGTGTCCCAGCAGAACTCCTAATGTGGTGACAGGCCAGGGGACCACTGTGGTATACTGCTGCCTGTGGAATGCAGCAGGCAGGACATATGGGCCCTCTGTGTCCCGCTTTGCAGAGCTGCACTATGGGAGAGGGAGAGAGAGGTGGAAGGTGTCTGGAGAACATACCAGGACCAACAGGAAAACATGCAATGCATGCACTCAATGCATGCAAGCAAACATGCGCGCACACACACACACATACACACGTACACATACATTGTAAATGCTTCATCTGCATTCACCAATAAAATAATACATACACACCCGAGCGCACACACAAACACACAACTAATATTGAATATAAGTGGATGCAAATCTGTATTATACAAACAGTATATATAGTATCTAAGGAGACGTTTTCTGTTGCTAGCTCAAAAGGAACATCAACAGACACGCATAGTGAGTGTTGTCACTGATGTGGATCCGCTTAATTGAAAGGGTTTCACACCAGGCAATGTTTACTCATTTACATCTCTGCGCACAGCCATCTGGAGAAATTTAGAGCATACTAACAGCCCTGCAACGCTTTTGGAAAATGTACATTTTATAGCGGAGTTACATCATGGTCTCATAATAACAAGAAGGTACTATGAGATAAATTGTATGCCAAGGGGCTTTAAAATCACAAGGCCATTTGGCTTCCAAGCAGTTTTCCATTTCCTTTCAACGTAATGAGGCTGGTTTCCCAGTAACCAAATACCCCAAAGTCCTCTTATTTTTTAAATAGGGCCTGAATAGTCAGAAGGTATAACACAGTGGTGTTCTGGCATGGGGGCCCATCTGGAGAAAGCGAGGGAGAGTGGACACAGAGGGGTATATAGAGGACTTCAGGCAGCACTGTGTTGTACTTTTCACCATCCCTGATTTATTTGTTTACTAGAACATCAGCTACTCTTCCTGGGGGCCATACATATAATAATGACAATAGATAAGACATTTACAGACAAACAAACAACCAAGTGGTATAATAATAATAATAAAATAATACATTTTATTTATAAAGCGCTTTTCAAAAACCCAAAGACGCTGACACATGAGCAAAACAAATGAACAGAGAAACAAAGAACCACAGGGAATAAGCAACAGTATGAGTATGCAGGACATACAACCACGGGTAACAAGTAAGATACAGAGTCCAGTAGGGGAACAATCAGGGAAGTAGGAAACCGAGGGGGGGGGGGGGGGGGGGGGCAGGAGAGGGAGAGAAAGTAGGGAAGGGGAGGGGAGGTGGTAGGTTGGAGGAGGGTGGTTATGGCCGGTAGGGTAGGTTGTATACTTGGGAGAACAGGTAGGTTTTGAGTCGGGATTTAAAGGTGAGGGAGAGTCTCGGACAGTCGGAGGGAGGGTGTTCCAAAGTCTGGGTGAAGCTCATGAAAAAGCCCGGTCACCAAAACTTTTCAGTCTGGATGATGGGACAGTGAGGGAAGCAGTGGAAGAGGACCGGAGGGAACGGGTGGGGTGGTAAGGGAGAAGGAGGTCAGTCAGGTAGGGGGGGCCAGACTATGGAGGGCTTTGAAGGTGAGGAGTATTGAAGTAGAAGTAGAAGTAGACGTCTTTATTTGTCATCAGATTAACACACACATGCGATGGGCGACCCACAGGAACACACACACACACACACACACACGCACACACATGCACTGAGTCACTTGATTGATTGAAAACTTTATTAACAGATTGCAGAATGGGTACAATACAGTACAGCTCAATACACACAATTGTTAAGGGGATGCAGACCAGAGAAATACTTTCATCTTGTTTACATCAGGGTCCCCCATTTTCAATTCATCATAACATATGACATACACGACATACAGATAGACAGTACTGCTACATCTATACATTTACGACATACCAGATTTACAAATACAGTACTGTTTGTGATACCAAAAGAGTCTAAAAAAGAGAGTATATACATTTGACGTAGAAACTGTACATTGGAGGAGGTTGGGTAGGTGGGGTGGGGGGGGGACTGTACATTGGAGGTGGTTGGGTGGGGGGGGGGGGGGTTGGGTAGGCGGGGTGGGGTTGGGTAGGTGGGGTGGGGGAAACTGTACAATACAAGCAAAACTGTACATTGGGATATCGACAAAACCTTACTTTGTCCCAAGAAGAGGGTCTCGTGTATTATTGGGTTAGGACATTTACTGTACATTTACAGGGGCCAGTTTCGAATTGCAGTCTCCCGTAGGTGCTCTTTGAGAGTGGTTTTGAAAGTGGGTAGTGATTCACATTCCTTTACAGCTTTGGGTAGGGCGTTCCACGTTGATGTGGCATAATTGCGAAACGTGTTTAGTCCCTTGTTTGAGCCGAATCTGGGTTTAACATGATTTGTTGAGCTTCCTCTGGTGTTGTGGTCGTGGTATTCACTGACCTTTTGGAAGTATTTTGACATGTACATGGGTACCTTAGTCGTATAGTGTATCTTGTAGACCAGGCCCATTGCAAGTTGATGTACTCTGTCGTCTACTCTAAGCCATCCTAGGTAGTCAAAGTGGGCAGGGGTGAGGTGGGTTCTAGGAGTAAGGTCAAGTAGTAGTCTGACCAGTTTGTTTTGTGATGTTTGTAATCTTGTTTTTAGCGCCTTTGAGGTGCTTTGGTACCATGAGGTGCAAGCATAGTCGTAGTACCCTTGAATGAGTGCTCCTGCCAGAGTCTTCAGGGTATTCTTGTTTACCAGAGAGGAGATCTGGTACAGGAATCTAGTTCGTTGGTTGACTTTTTTTTATTACATTGGATGCCATTTTGTCACAGGAAAGATTTGCCTCTAGGATGGAACCTAGGTATGTAATTTCATCTTTCCTTGTGACAATATTGTCACCCACTGTCGGTCTTGATGAGTTTGTTATTTGATCCAAAGAGAATGGACTCTGTTTTACCCAGGTGTAATGATAGTTTGTTATCAGCGAGCCAGGTGCAGATTCTGCAGAGTTCTGAGCTGAGGGTTTTTTCAACCTGTAACTTGTTCTTGTCAGAGACCAGCAGGGCTGAGTCGTCCGCGAACAAGAACAAGTTGCAGTCACAAGCTGACGACATGTAATTTGCATAAATTAGGAACAGTAGTGGTCCTAGTATGCTTCCTTGTGGAACTCCACAGCTCACTGTGAGGGGAGGGGGGGGTAGAGTACCGTTTACCTCCACCATCTGTTCTCTCTCCTCAAGGTAGGATTGCATCCAGCTCACTGATAAACTATCAATTGCTTTTAGCTTGTCAATCAGAATGGAGTGATTGACAGTGTCGAAGGTAGGTCCAGCATACTGGGCGCCCCAGTGGCGAACCACATAGCGCGCTCAGCCGCGACACGGCCGACCCGGGTTCGACTCCCGAACCCGTCGTTATTTGCCGAATGTCTTCCCCCCACTCTGTCTCCTATTCCTCATCTGTCTCTCCCTACTGGACTGCCCAGTAGAAATAAAGCGATAAAACGCCAAAAAATAAATCTAAAAAAAAAAAACATACATTATACTACAATATTTTACCTTGATTCATAGGCACTGAATATACATATACTGAGGTTTTACACTTCCAAAAGTGAGGTTGAATGCAATGAAGCGAACTGTCATGTTCCGTGGTATGCAGGAATGGAACTCTCTTCCCAGACATGTTAAGCAGGAGAATAGTAAATGTCGTTTCAAAATCTTGGTAAAACAACATTTTCAACCAAAGTAATTGACATTCCCTAATAGATAGTGTGTACGTAAATGAAAATGTATGTGTCTGATAAAGAGATAGGGATATACGTAGATGAAAAGGTATGTGTCTGATATGGATATATTATTAAAAGATTGTATAATTGGTTGATATGAACATAGATAATGTATGTAAAAGCTAAAATAGTATATTATGCTGTATTGTATTATGAATTAATTATGAGTAGGTATTGTTGTATTGTATTATGAATTCACTAGGTGTATATATTGTTGTATTGTATTATGAATTTGATTAGGAGTATTTATTGTTGTTTTAATTGTCTGTATGACATGTGAATGTATAAAGTCTGTAACTGTATTTTACGTGTTATGGACCCCAGGAAGAATATGGCTAATGGGGATCCAAATAAACTTAAACTTAAACATACAAAGTAAACTCCCTGTACTCCACCTATTTGTATAGGCTATTGGGATTCCTATCACTAAAATTTAAATAAAAGTAACTTATAGGTATGTGTGTGTGTGTGTGTGTGTGTGTGTGTGTGTGTGTGTGTGTGTGTGTGTGTGTGTGTGTGTGTGTGTGTGTGTGTGTGTGTGTGTGTGTGTGTGTGTGTGTGTGTGTGTGTGTGTGTGTGTGTGTGTGTGTGCGTGCGTGCGTGCGTGTGTGTGAGAGATGGATGGCCATTGTGAAATGCTTACTTTAATATCTAATATCTGAAATGGGAGGAGCAAAACAAAACACTAACCTTCTTGCTGTCTTCTACTATCATGCACTCTTTCTAATATGTATCTACTACTCTGCACTCAAGTTTCAACACTTTGATGAACATTGTTACTCAGCTGAAAGAGTTGTACCCTTCCTGCTGACTTGTCGTACAGAACTTGTAAGTCGCTTTTCATGTTAAACCACCACTACCACCAACAACAACAACAACAACAGAAACAACATCAACTACAACTACAACACGCCCAAGACATTTCATTGTAGGGGAAAACACACCTCTTTGCTTTGGCAGTTCAACTCTGAACTGTGTGATTGCTCGACACGCCACCTCTGAACCCTGTGGAGCTGCCGTGTTTCCAAAACCCAATTTATGACCAGACAAGCGGCAACTGCTGTCTCCCCCCCCCCCTCTTTACACATGTCCTCCTTCTCTCTCCCTGCTTCTCTCTCTTTGCATTTCCTCCCATTTATTACCAGTGTAAAGTCGAAGGAAGTGAATTAAGTTAATGTGCTGTCGTTAAAACAGGCATGAGCTGACCTTTACTCCCACCCACCCTTTCTCAGCTCTCCATAGCCCCCTATTTACAGAGTCTGGGTCCATTTGCGGAGAACAATGGCTGGATTATTATGTGCAGTGGTCCCCCAGGTCTGACATGGCAGCAGTAATTAATTTTAAACACTCCTCATCCCTGTAGACGGGGCTTATTTGCCATCTATTAGAGAACACTGCAAACGAGGGACTCTCTTTAACAGGGGGCTGCCATTTAGAGGTGCGTGAGAAGGAGTTACGAGAGTGAGCGAGCTAGTGTTTTTTTTGTGTGTCTGAATGTATGCATGTTTTATTAAGCACTCAGAAAATTGCTCCGTGAAAAGTCATGATAATGAGATATCCAAGGAGCGTTAGGCAATGTGAGAAAGCTCAGAGGTATACCAACGTCTATTCCCGCTACCCAACTAAACGTAGCGCCATTATAACCAGGTGGAAACAATATTCCCCTTGTTACTATGGTCCTCCTCGTTGTGCCACGGTATTATTTCCGCCCCCAACCAAAACAATATAAAGTCCCATCCATTCTGCGCATGCACACACACACACACACACACACACACACACACACACTGCCACCACCGTCAGCTATGCTATGTGACCGTTAGAGGAACCATTCAGAGAGAGGAATGTGTCAAACTTCTCCCCTGTAAGGGGCAAAGAAAGGAAGGGGTTGCAGTGTAGGAGGGAAGCTGTGATAAGTAGCCATAATGGAGGTCAGTTGGTGTTTACTTTAGCAGGGTCATATAATCCTTGCGAGCAACACTCCCTCATTGACTGAGTTTAATGGCCACTTCAATTAGCATTCATACGGAATTTTAACAAGTGATTGTCTGACCCCCCCCCCCCCCCCCCCAGACGTTTGTCAGTTTCAGCTGTATGTTAATGCTTTAATGCATCAAATTAGAATGGGATTTTTTGGGGGGGGTGAGGGGATAAGGATTGGGGTGGGGGTGGGGGTGTGAGAGTTTAACGTGAAGGTCTGTCTGTATACAATGCTCATTAGTTTGTTTGGCCAGTTGACTGTGGATAGGGTTTCAGACCACACACATTCTTCCTGCCGCCTGAATGGGAGTAGAGTTCAGTCAAATAGAATTCCGTGTGCCCCTCTTAACCCTTCACAAAACCCACAGAACCCCTCGCACAAAGTGCCACAGAGCTGTCCGCCTGTCCACCATTCAAATGATAATCAATTTTACGCGCCTCTCGGTTTTGATTTGCATGATTTACCATACCCGTTTGCAAATAACCAATATTGAGTTATTGACAGATTTACAACGTTAGATTGTTGTCTGACCCATAAGACTCTACCTCGGTCTCCAAGTTTGTTATTACGTTGATGCTAGTCCTCAGAGTATTATCTGTGGAAGCCAAACGCAAGGCTGCTGTGTTACACCCCTTGGCCAGAGAGAAGGGCCAGAGCCATTGGAAGTGAGCCTGTATAGGTGGGGGTAAGGGGCCGCCTTGCTGGAACCTTACAAGTGACCTTAGAATAACATTTCAGCCCCACAGTGGGAAGTGTTTGTCTTGCACAACCGTTCTTTCTCAACCTCCTTCCCCTCTTGCTGTTCCCTCTCTCCTCTCCTCCGCTCTATTTTTCCTTCAGTGGAGTGCAGACCCCCGAGCCACCCTCCCCCTCCCTCCACCGCCCGCTCCCTCCTTCCCCCTTTTGTGTGTTTCACAGCTGTTCACTCAGTCAATTCGTAAGTGAAATGATGAGAATCCAATAGCTCCCCCTCTATCAACCCCCTCACCGGGAGAAGCCAGCCTTGTTTTCCTGTACATTTTAACATGTGGATTTATGCTGGGGGGCCTGGGGTGCACATGCAGCTGTGGACAGGGCAGATGTCGGCGCTCCCACCGTCTCACCCGATCCCTCCCTCTCTCTCTCTCTCTCTCTCTCTCTGCCCCCTTCCCTTCATTCCTCTTTTCCCAGCTCGCTCCGCTCTCCTTCCACGTTGTTCCTTCTTACCGCGCATATTGATCTCTTGTCGTTCGCCCCCCCCCCCTCATGCTTCCACGCCGTAGAGGGGCCTTGCGAAGGAAACATAGCGCTTTCACAATCAACCCTCTCTTCCTTTTTTTTTGATCCACTTTTTCTCCCATTTTCTATATTTTCTCCCATCCCAATTTCGTAACATTCAATTCAACCCTCCCCTGTCACGAACGCTGTTTCTTGCCTCCCACAAGCCGGCTGCAATGTGGACTAAGTCATACATAGCACAAGTCCCCTCCGGTACTTGAGGTAACAGCAGTCGCATCTTTTCACCTGCGCAGCTCGATCTCTCAGTGGCGAGGAGTAACGCGTGGGAGGCTCATGCTGCCCCCGACACTTCCTGATTCTACTGCGCAGGCGCACCAACCGACCTGTAGGAGTCGCTGTCCACAACGCCCGATCCCCACCCATCAGTTTCCCACCCCCTAATACGGCCAATGTGTATTAGTACGGACGACCAGCTAAACTGAAAGCAAATGTGGAGCGCTGGGCTCGAACAGGCAAGCCCAGTGTCTCCAGATTTCGTGGCGAGCGCCTTGCCCACTACGCCACGTAGCCGCCCTAATCAACCCTCTCTTCCTTTGTTTATGTTCAGTTTTCTCTTATAGAATAACCGTAGCGCCACAACGGAGTCTCGGGTTGTTCGCCGGACTCCGCAGACAGGCCTTAACCCTTTCACCACCACACTACAGAAGGTTAACCCTTTCACCGCCACACTACAGAAGGTTAACCCTTTCACTGCCACACTACATAAGGTTAACCCTTGCACTACCACACTACAGAAGGTTAACCATTTCACTGCCACACTACAGACGGTTAACCTTTCTGTACCACACTACAGACGGTTAACCTTTCACTACCACACTACAGACGGTGTAGTGTGGTGTGTGTAGTGTGGTAGTGAAAGGTTAACCGTCTGTAGTGTGGTAGTGAAAGGGTTAACCTTCTGTTGTGTGGTAGTGAAAGGTTAACCTTCTGTAGTGTGGTAGTGAAAGGTTAACCGTCTGTAGTGTGGTAGTGAAAGGTTAACCTTCTGCAGTGTGGTAGTGAAAGGTTAACCGTCTGCAGTGTGGTATTGAAAGGTTAACATTCTGTAGTGTGGTAATGAATGGGTTAACCCTTTTGCATTGTAGTAGTGAAAGTATTAACCTTCTGTAGTGTGGGAGTGAAAGGGTTAACCTTCTCTAGTGTGGTAGTGAACAGGTTAACCCTTTGCAGTGTGGTAGTGAAAGGGTTAACCTTCTGCAGTGTGGTAGTAAAAGGGTTAACCTTCTCTAGTGTGGTAGTGAACAGGTTAACCCTTTGCAGTGTGGTAGTGAAAGGGTTAACCGTCTGTAGTGTGGTAGCAAAAGGGTTAACCCTTTGTAGTGTGGTAGCAAAAGGGTTAACCTTCTGTAGTGTAGTAGCAAAAGGGTTAACCCTTTGTAGTGTGGTAGAAAAGGGGTTAACCTTCTGTAGTGTGGTAGCAAAAGGGTTAACCCTTTACATTGTGGTAGTGATAGGTTAGAGATGTTTCTGTTACAGCGTGAGTGAATAAAATGATGATTTTAAAACAGTCGAAATATTATCGGGGACCATCTTGTACTCCCTTGTGTTTGCTGTACTTGCCACGACCTGCTTGGAGTCCAGGCCGCTCCAAACCTTTCCTTACTTATCGGAATTCCAAATCAACCAAGATACCTGTTGCTTACTCTGTGCAATCCAGAGATGAATGGCTTCTCTTTGTTTACACGACGTGTGTCTCGACCGAGACGCTCGGTTGGTTCTGTTTATGCTCGGTGCTTTACAGAGTTGTTACTTGCACTGCATGATATCATAGCATCATCATTTGTTTTTGTATAAGGAAAGACATCAAGTCATTCTTTCACTAACAATTGATTAACTTTCCTCTGCTCTCTTTGCGTTAGTTTTCCACCCCCCCCTCTCTCTCTCTCTCTCTCTCTCTCCTTCTGTTTCTCCAAGGTTTCATTAGAAATCAACAGTCGTCCTACCACCCCCCCCCCCTCCCCCCCATCCCCCCCATCCCCCCCGCCAACCTCTCTCCTGCCTTCCCTTCCATGTGTTTTGTTGTGCAGTTAAAAGGTTGATTGAAAGTTATGGTGGCAACAGCGACGGCTGGCTGAGTCTGAAGAAAGCAGAGCCAGGGGATCGCTGGGATAACGAGGCCTGAATGAGGCCTCTGCTGCCACCAACACACACCCCGGACCCTCCTTCCAATTCCCCCCCTTCTCTTTTCAGTTCACCTCCATTGAGCGTCACAATACAACCCCACATGGCTTTCTGGCTTTTGCACTTCCACTTTGTCTTTCATTAAAAATTCCTTTGACAGAACTTGGACGTTCTCCGAGCCATTGTCTCTACTGATGGAGATTATAATGAGTCTGGTTTGGGGAGGGGGGGGTTTATTTCAACACTTTTTTCAATACAAAATAATACTTTCTCTGTGATGGACGAAAGGCTGAAGTGGGTTTTCTACTGTAAGAGGGGACCGATTAGGTTCGCCATGAATGGAAAACTGTGTCCCCGTTTTGACTTGAGGAGCGGAATGGGACAGGAGAGGAAAAATGATTCGGAAGCCGAGAGTATACTCTGTCATATTTTATAGGCTACTGCAGTCCCAGACTGGAACTCTGCACCATGCAGCGAAACTGATTAGATTTCCTCATGCGCAGGGATGTGAGTTTAGGCTCTGAATGCACCCCTGGCCAGGATGCACGTAGAACAGAGCGGGAGTGGGCGGGTGGGGAGACTTTGGTTGTTGGACTCGTAGAGGTCCAGCGCTTATAGACCTGGGGAGTACGGTTCCGCTGTAATTTTCCTCCATTGTTGCCGTTCCGCTGAAGATCCAACTATAAACGCAATGTGGAATAACTTGAGAAGGTATTATTCACGGAGGTGGACAACAGAGTCTTTGATTAAGGATAGAGTTTAGTGACAGAATGACATGTTGCAACACGGAGAGACCTGGGCTCTAGCAATGGCCCTATAGCCTAGATAGGCTTCACGTGTATCACGTCATTTCAACATGGAATTAAGGAATATCAAAATAAAAGCACACGTTGTTGAACTTGATCATGCATATTTATTAGAAAATTGTATTACAGCACTATGTTATCAATACACATTTATAAAACAAGGCATATTTAGCCAGAATATGTTGCTTGCCAGAGCATAAAAAAAAATTGCCATTGCACGACCCCAGTGTCACCTACCCGTGACCCCAATTTGGGTCGCGACCCATAGTTTGAGAACCACTGGCCTAGATCTATGTAGAATGGCGAGCTAACAAAGTATTTATACAGCAGAGTAGACAAAACAAGTGGAGCACTGACGAACATAATATGAATTATAGATATGATGTACAGAGATATCTGGAATGTGATTTACAGAGATATCTGTGAATATCATATACTTGGGAAGGCTGTGTGTGTGCATACAGTCTGTGTACAAGTTGATGGTTATGTGTAAAGAAAGCGAGAGTGGTAGTGTTTTTGCATGTGTGTGTGTTAGAGAGAGAGAGACAGAAAAAGACAAGTGTGTTGCTAGATTTCCCTGTCAAAAGGTATCATAGGTAGCCAAACCTTATTGTGCAGGTTCATAATCTTTGATGGAGGGATAGACTGTTCCATTATGTTAGTGTAACAACCAGTAAAGGTAATTGCTTTTGAGAAAATGTGTTTTATAGTGTAATGTTTACTCATTTCCATGCCATCTAGTACAATACCTATCACTATCAGGGCTGTCCCGATTACCATTTATTTGGGCTTTCGAAGCTTCAGTAGTAATAATCATAGAATCATAATGCAGCGGGTAAATGAGAGTTATGGGGTAGACAGTGGCTCGGGAGGTAGAGTAGTCGTCTGGTAATCTGGAGGTTCCCGGTTCGATTCCTACTTGTCCTGGGCGCGTGAATACTTTGGGAAGCCGAAGAGTGCTTCCGCGTTCGAGTTTTGCGCTCTGATTGGCCAGGTCATGTGACATGTGCGCCAATCGTGGGACAGCAAGTTCTGCGCCTATTTCCGGGTCTAACAGCCTGCAAACTATGGCGTTCTATCGCCATGCTCTAAGACAAACTCTAACCTTAACCAACTTCGAAAGAGTGCCTAAGCTTAACCGTCGGAATCAGGGCAGGCGTTCTATCGCCATTCTCTAAGACAAACTCTAACCTTAACCAACTTCGAACGAGCGCCTAAGCTTAACCAGTGTAGAAACTTGCGGTCCCACGATTGGGCGTACATGTCACATGACCAGAAATGACCTGGCCAATCAGAGACGCGGAAACACTCTTCGGCTGCCCAAAGTATTCAGGCGTCCTGGGCAGCATGTTGAAGTGTCCTTGAGCAAGACACCCCTAACAGCTCCTGATGAGCAGGTTGGCACCTTGCATGGTTGCCTCCGCCGTCGGTGTGTGAATGTTTGAGTGAATGGGTAAAATGTGAGGAACTGTAAAGCGCTTTGGATAAAAGCGCTATATAAATGCACCATTAGTTCATATGTTTGTCTTTGTCTCAGAAGAACTGATTCTCAAAATTATTATTTCTATTTGCTATTTCTCATGCTGATGTAGGCACATCAGCATAAGTTATACCAACTTGTTATACCACTGTTGAGTATGGCTTACTACCTTAATATATTTATACCTGTATCACTGTACATAATTATCCTGTACGTATACATCAGTTTTTTCTTTTTTGATCCACTTTTTCTCCCATTTTTCTATATTTTCTCCCATCCCAATTTCGTATCGTCCAATTCAACCCTCCCCTGTCACGAACGCTGTTGTGAAGGATCAGATTAAACCGAATATGTATATTTATTTATATATATTTAATTGTATTTGTATATCGTTTGATATCCCCTGTATATTCCTTGTACAATATGCATTGAATATCCCCGTTTCTACTAAACAGCCCATAATAGTTTCATTCTACCATTGGACGAGAACCTGGCGCCAGGTTGCCATACCCCTAGGTCCAAGTTCAATCGTGCCGCCTAACATGTCGTGGCAACCCCCGGTTCCGCGCAGTAATATGTCGGGCGAAATACGAATGGTACTATTTGTTCATAGCGCATATATATATGGCGCAAGTAAAGTAGAACTTTCTTTTAGTCCAGTTCTTTACCCTCCAACAGAGTGACAGACGCAAAGCCTCCCCACGACGCACGTGCGGTGTAGTAAGGCCTACTTGGCCCAGAATAGGCATTGAGATATCGTGTAGATTAATAGTTGAATAGTCATAGTTTGGCACTATACCGTCGAGTTGGACGTATTCTATTACGCTAATAATAGTCTATTTATGTATGGTGCATCGTTCGGTTAGAGTTCTAAAGTTATCAGTACCCCCATCGTTCCTGACGTTATCTGGACGCTTAACCAGGCTGGTCAGACCCCTAGTGGTGATTGCATCCGAGGAGCTCCGGGCCAAGAGCGACTGGACCTGTATATTGGATTACTCTACCCGGACGACGGCGAGCCTTCCACGGCTTGGATTATGCTTTGTGTGCTTTGATTATTCCATGGATAGAGGCCAACACTGCGGAGTGTTGGAACTACCCCCCGGAGAGGACTCCAGGTGAGACGGCGCTCTACACGTGAGGTCGCCTCACGTCTCTCCGTTGTGGACCGGCAGATACCGTTCCACAGAGGGTCCAGCTGTATTCGTCTGCGGTCCGAGGTTCTGTGGGCACCGTGTCCAAGACTTTGGATTCTCCCAAGACACCGTCGGCCAGATGGGATACCGCCAGCGGCTTCTCTAACCCCCCCCCCTCCTACTGTCTTACAACCAGCGGGACCCCCCCCCCCCCCCTTAGTGTATCCAGCTATAATCATTTAAGTACCATCGCTATCGTTTCCTAAATATTCCAGGTTGTATACTTACTCCCTGCGCAACCAGAGATTGGACATTCAATGTTGATTTACCTACGAATACTCATCTGCCATAAAAGTGCATATTCCATATTTCAAATCATAAATGTAATTAAGTGATCGTTGTATACACCCTTTGCTGTATTAAACCTTCGATTTGGTACATTTGTGTGGATTCGTTTCATCAGGTGGGAAAGTGTTCATCATACTTATATCTTGTACTGGGTGGCCAGAAGTTAAAGTACATGAGGTAGTGGTATTAAATATCATATCTAACAATACAGTCAGGGAATTGTACCCCTCAGTTACAATTGGTCCTTCGAGCCGGATGGGTAACTAGTGTAATATTAATATAGTGTTATTAATATCGAAATGGCCTATGATGAACACTCCACGAAACGATCCTCCTAACCTAGAACGCCCGCGGCGCAGACGACAGACACCTCAGTACTTAGAGGCTTACACTGTCAGTCAACTACCTAGCCTTTGACAAACGGTAAACGCGGTAAAAGTAGAAAGTAAAATTATGTCTGACCTTAACGACCAGGTTTCCCCGACCACAGAGGCCCTAGTAGGTCCTAATGTAACTGACCAAGCTCACGGTGGGGACCAGGAGGGAATTGACATGCCTTTACCCCCCGCCACTACTCAAGAAGTAGTCCCCGACCAGCCCCGGGAGGAAGACAACCCTACAGAGAGAGAACTCTGCACGGAAGAAGAGGAGGAGAGCGCCGAGGAACTAGAGCTCCAGGACTCCCCAACGAGTACCCCCAGGAGCAGCTCACGCAGGAGCGGCTCACCTCCACAACCGCCTTCTCCCAGAGAAGCGGCGAGGATGCTACAACAGGCGTTCCTCGTCCGCATGACGGCCTCTACCGAACGCGATCGACTTCAGGGCGAACGCGACCGTCTCCAAGCACAGGCGCTCAGCGAGCACGAACATTTTACCATTAAAAGAGAACGACGCCAAGCGCAGCAACGGAGCGAAGAAGAGCGCATACGCCGGGAGATGAGACGCCGGGAGATGAGACGCCTTCAGACGGAAATTAATATGGTAAGAGACCGAGCCGCAGCAGAGCGCGCCGCCGCCGAAGCAGAGCGCGCCGCCGCCGAAGCCCAGCGCGCCGCTGACTATGCCCAAAGAGAAGCAGAGCGCGAACTCGCTCTCATCCAGCGCGAAGCCGAGCGCGACAGACTACAGGCAGAGCGCGACAAGCTACAAGCGCAGCTAATGAAGCGGCTGATGATCCCCAGGGCAACACCCTCTCCCTCCACCAGGGGTTCAAGGAACTCGTCGAGACAACCGTCAAGAGCAGCGCCTCCTAAACGAGCAAGCGACCCTGAACTTGACCAACAGACCAAGCCTATACCCCCCGCAGACCCCCTTCCCAGACCGGTCCAAGCGAGACCCAGCTACAAGGAAGGAGCGGCATACACTGCGGAGAAGCAAGATAAACGATTACAGGATCTGGAAGATCTGATAGAGGAAGAAGAGGGAGAGGAGGAGAACCAAGCCCGACGACAGCACAGTACTCCACCGGACCAGGAGGTCCCATACAGTCCAGGCTATACCCCCGCGGCGCTGCGTTACAGACCCCCGACTCTATTCACGGGTGAGCACGACGCACGACCAGCCCAGAGGAATAGCACCTGGACCAGCTGGCTATGGTGCCCTGCCGGTACCAGCCCACCGAGAGACGCAGAGGACCCAACAGCAGATGAAGAGGTCCAACACAGTGTGAAGAACAGTTTCTACGTGGACAACTGTTTACAAAGCGTCTCGACTCAAGAAGAAGCCGAGGCTCTCCTAATCAAGTTACGCGCCTCCCTAATCAAAGGCGGCTTTGATCTCAGGCAGTGGGCCAGCAGCGACCCGCACGTCTTGCGCAGCCTCTCCTCCGCGGACAAGGCTGCCAGCAGCGAGACCTGGATGGCGACAATCCCAGGAGAAGCCCAAGAAATGACACTAGGACTAGTCTGGCGCTTCAAAACAGACTCGCTCCACTATAGACACAAACCCTTGGCTCCAGAGCAAGGAAGGTCGGCGGCGATACCGACCACCAGACGGAGTGTGTACAGAACACTCGCCAGACAATATGACCCGTTGGGATGTATTCTACCTTACACCACCAGGGCAAAGATGATTGTACGAGCACTATGGGACAAGGACCAGGGCTGGGACGATCCAATACCCGCACACCTTGCCTCAACATGGAGAGAGGGGGAGACGGAACTCCGCTCACTCCCAGGTGTCAATATACGCCGCAGCTACTTCCCATCCACAGTGAGGCCAGAGACATGCGAGATTGAGCTACACGTCTTCAGCGACGCCTCCGAAGTAGCCTACGGATCGGTGGCCTATTTGCGCGCCCAAGAGATGGGAGGAAAGATACACACTGCTTTCATCCTGGCCCGCTCAAGAATAGCCCCACGTAAGCAACAATCTATCCCACGTCTAGAGCTCTGCGCAGCCCTCGCAGGAGCGCATCTAGCCACGTTAATCCAACGTGAACTCACCATTCCGGTGCATAGAACAATCTTGTGGTCAGATTCCACGACAGTACTCACATGGATCAAGTCTGATTCATGCAGATACAAGGTCTTCGTGGGAGTCAGAGTCACCGAGATTCAAGAATTAACAGAAGAAGCAAGCTGGCGGTATGTGGACACCAAACACAACCCAGCTGACGTCATCACCCGGGGAATGTCTCTGGATGACCTAACCCGTCGCAACATCTACAGTGACGGACCAGCATTCCTCAAGCTCCCGGAAGGGGATTGGCCTACGCCCACCCCGAGGGAAGCAAGTAACGAGGAGGCTGAGAACAAGAAACCTATGTTCTGTGGACTGAGCACTGTCGCCTCCACAGACCCCAACATAGATGACTGCATTACCCTAGAGAGTGCGCAACAAAGAACATTCCTGCGGCACCACCCAGAGATTCAGTCCACCACTGACATGTCAGCAGCTGACTACGAAGAAGCAGAACTTCTTCTACTACAACGAGCCCAGAGAGACTCGTTCCCCGATGAGCTAGACTGTCTACAGGGAGGAAACCCCGTCCCATCAGACAGCAGACTGATTCACCTGGCACCAGAGAGTGACGCCCAGAATCTCATCAGAGTGGGTGGTCGCCTGCGGAGAGCCCCCGATCTACCAGATGACATTAAGTACCCGATCGTCTTGAACAGCCGACACAAGGTCACAGAGCTGATCATAAAGAAATACGACGAGGATGTACACCACGCAGGAGCAGAGAGAGTCTTCGCGGAGATCAGACGTCGTTATTGGATATTGCAAGGGAGAGAAGCAGTACGGCGCTTCCAGCGAACCTGTCTAGACTGCCGTAAGTGGCGCGCGCAGCCCAGCATACCACGGATGGCTGACTTACCCCCCTGTCGCCTCCGAATCGGCGACAAGCCATTCCACTCCACAGGCATGGACTGCTTTGGCCCGTTGTATATAAAGAGAGGAAGAGGCACCGAGAAGCGGTGGGGTATTGTATTCAAATGCATGACCACCAGAGCGATACATATCGAGCTCCTTCCGACCATGAGCACAGACTCATTCCTTATGGCCTTCCGGAGATTCACATCACGGAAAGGAAAACCGTCTACATTGTTGTCTGATCACGGGACCAACTTCAAAGGCGGAGAAAGAGAGCTGAGAGAGAGCTTCCAAGCTATGGGCCCAGAACTTAAGACCCACCTCGCTCCAGCCCAGATTGACTTCCAGTTTAATCCCCCGAACGCACCCCACTTCGGTGGAACCTGGGAACGAGAAGTACGTTCTATAAAGACAGCCCTGTACGCCGTACTCGGAGCCCAGACTGTGGCGGAGGAAGTCCTAATGACAGTCCTCACGGAGATCGAGGGAGTATTGAACTCAAAGCCCCTCGGTTACGTCTCCAGTGATGTAGCAGATGTCGACCCAGTCACCCCCAACACACTCCTAATGGGGCGGCTGGACCCCGCGCTACCCCAGACAATGTACAGGCCTGAAGAAGCGAACGGCCGAAGAATGTGGAGGTACAGCCAAGTACTAGCTGACAAGTTTTGGAGCAGCTTCCTACTTCACTACCTACCGTCTCTACAGACCCGCCAGAAGTGGGTAAAAGAGAGAGACAATTTGACAGAAGGAACAGTCGTCATGATTATTGACCAGTCACTACCCAGAGCTATGTGGCCGGCTGGCCGCGTAAGCAAAGTGATCACCGGTGCCGATGGCAAGGTCCGAGCAGCTGAAGTACTCGTCCAAGGGCGCACCTACACACGTCCCGTGGCGAGGCTCATAGAACTGCCCCGACTCCCAGATACTATCGATGATGACCATGACCCTATGACTTTGTGAGTTGACTGACCCTTACAGCGGACCTTGAGTGGTAGACAGTGCGGTTAATCTGTCTCTGCTTAGCTAATTAGGTGGGACTAATTAGGGGGCGGCTGTTGTGAAGGATCAGATTAAACCGAATATGTATATTTATTTATATATATTTAATTGTATTTGTATATCGTTTGATATCCCCTGTATATTCCTTGTACAATATGCATTGAATATCCCCGTTTCTACTAAACAGCCCATAATAGTTTCATTCTACCATTGGACGAGAACCTGGCGCCAGGTTGCCATACCCCTAGGTCCAAGTTCAATCGTGCCGCCTAACATGTCGTGGCAACCCCCGGTTCCGCGCAGTAATATGTCGGGCGAAATACGAATGGTACTATTTGTTCATAGCGCATATATATATGGCGCAAGTAAAGTAGAACTTTCTTTTAGTCCAGTTCTTTACCCTCCAACAGAGTGACAGACGCAAAGCCTCCCCACGACGCACGTGCGGTGTAGTAAGGCCTACTTGGCCCAGAATAGGCATTGAGATATCGTGTAGATTAATAGTTGAATAGTCATAGTTTGGCACTATACCGTCGAGTTGGACGTATTCTATTACGCTAATAATAGTCTATTTATGTATGGTGCATCGTTCGGTTAGAGTTCTAAAGTTATCAGTACCCCCATCGTTCCTGACGTTATCTGGACGCTTAACCAGGCTGGTCAGACCCCTAGTGGTGATTGCATCCGAGGAGCTCCGGGCCAAGAGCGACTGGACCTGTATATTGGATTACTCTACCCGGACGACGGCGAGCCTTCCACGGCTTGGATTATGCTTTGTGTGCTTTGATTATTCCATGGATAGAGGCCAACACTGCGGAGTGTTGGAACTACCCCCCGGAGAGGACTCCAGGTTGTGGACCGGCAGATACCGTTCCACAGAGGGTCCAGCTGTATTCGTCTGCGGTCCGAGGTTCTGTGGGCACCGTGTCCAAGACTTTGGATTCTCCCAAGACACCGTCGGCCAGATGGGATACCGCCAGCGGCTTCTCTAACCCCCCCCTCCTACTGTCTTACAACCAGCGGGACCCCCCCCCCCCCTTAGTGTATCCAGCTATAATCATTTAAGTACCATCGCTATCGTTTCCTAAATATTCCAGGTTGTATACTTACTCCCTGCGCAACCAGAGATTGGACATTCAATGTTGATTTACCTACGAATACTCATCTGCCATAAAAGTGCATATTCCATATTTCAAATCATAAATGTAATTAAGTGATCGTTGTATACACCCTTTGCTGTATTAAACCTTCGATTTGGTACATTTGTGTGGATTCGTTTCATCAGGTGGGAAAGTGTTCATCATACTTATATCTTGTACTGGGTGGCCAGAAGTTAAAGTACATGAGGTAGTGGTATTAAATATCATATCTAACAATACAGTCAGGGAATTGTACCACTCAGTTACAAACGCTGTTTCTTGCCTCCCACAAGCCGGCTGCAATGTGGACTAAGTCATACATAGCACAAGTCCCCTCCGGTACTTGAGGTAACAGCAGTCGCATCTTTTCACCTGCGCAGCTCGATCTCTCAGTGTCGAGGAGTAACGCGTGGGAGGCTCACGCTGCCCCCGACACTTCCTGATTCTACTGCGCAGGCGCACCAACCGACTTGTAGGAGTCGCTTGTTCACAACGTTCGATCCCCACCCTTCAGTTTTCCCTCCCCGTAATACGGCCAATGTGTATTACTGCGGACGACCAGCTAAACTGAAAACAATGTGGAGAGCTGGATTCGAACACGCGAATCCTAGCGTCTCCACACTGGTGGCGAGTGCCTTGCCCACTACACCACCTAGCCGCCCCTGTACGTATACATCAGTTTAGCATATATTACTCAGTAGCTTATTATATATATCACATTTAATCACTTGTACATTGTATCTTGTTAATGCACTTTACTGTTACATTTGCACTCTGGTTAGATGCCAACTTCTTTTTGTTGTACTGTACTTGTGCTGTATATTGACAGTACATTTCAATCTAATCTAAGCACATTTTGGAGGGGTAAAAACAAAGAAAACTAAGCATTTGAATAGTGATTTTGACATTGATTTCCATGGCAGCGATTGAAGCTTCGAAACATTCAGGTTCAGCCCCAATTACCCATAAGCCTCGCCGATCACCGATCGCTGGAGCACAACAACTCTGACGTTTGTTTTCCTTGTCATATCATTTGCTATTGCATCATTCACCGCTATCAATGTTTTCATTGATCGCTATGAACATTCACATCCAAAACGTGAAAACTACAGTGTTTTCCTATCAGAGTCAGGTAATCATGAGCATGTGATTCTAATAGTGTAATGATAATCTGTCTGTTGACTATTTTTGTTTAATAACGCTATTCTCTCAGCTTTGCAGCCTTCATTCGAGGCTAGTCTTGAAATGTTCGATGGAAATTGTAGTTCTTGTAGACTTTTTTGTCGTTTTCAGATTTCAGAACGCAAATCTCATTTAATTATGCTCAACTCTCCTCCCGTCAAATTTCAGACGAGTTGAATAAGTGGAGCCGTATAAACCCAGCTACATTGAAAAAATCCTTGTAATAGAAAGCATAGGCTAAACTCTTCCAGAACTAGGCGGGGCTTAGAACTGTCACTCCCCAGCTCTATTGAGGGGAATCTGGATTAAGCCTATTAGCTGGACATGTTTTTATGTATGTGTGCTGTGTCCATAATTACATTGCATGTGTACACAAGTACTCTCTGAAATAATTACATGTATTCTGGTTGACATCAAGACGCTGGTAAAATAACTGTATGACTCCACATGAAGGAGATAGGAAAAGAGAGATGGAGATAGAGACAGACAGACTGGCAGACAGAGAAGGATGGAGGGGAGTAATCTCCGCCTCGTAATGTGAAGCGGTAAAGCGCCAAACAAATTGACCTATCTCAAACGTTTGTCAGAGGGAAGCAGTTGTGATTGGATGATCAAGAAGAGAGGGGCGGGTTTGAGATAGGTCAATTGTCACCATGAAAGGGCGGGTACCACGGCGTAATGACAAGCACAACAGCTCCACGATGACAGATTGATTTCAGACAATATTCCTGGATTGTCAAGAGGCCCCACTGCTGTCAGTGAGAGCTTTGGCACTGAGACCACTGCTACCCCCCCTCCTCCTCCTCCTCCTCCTCCCGGCTGTCTCTCTCCGCTCCTCTCCCGTTCCCCTCCGATCGGCCTCGTCTCTACGTCTCACCCCCCTTTCCTCTTCTCTCACCCCTCTCGTCTCCCCTCCCTCCCCAACCCGCTGTCTGAATCACTCCATTCTGCCCAAACACTCCGGCTACATCACATTCTGTCATTGCCTCTCCCCTCTGAAAAGGTCTTGTTGACAAAGGCGCTGGTGTAAAGCGCTTCCCAGTGTCATAGAGTTTGGCTGCTCCGCACACTGTACAGTGGTGTAGGGTTCCTTGGCACAGAGAACGGAGGGGCACTTTAGTACCAGCCAGGCTAGGTCAGCATCACAGACGCGACCCGGGCTCCCTGTGACCCCAGAGTGCACACACACACGTCACACACACACACACACACACACACACACACACACACACACACACACACACATACACATATACACACACACACACGCTGGTCTGCTGTGGTGACAGCATGTCTGGCTCAAACCAACGGGCCTCGTTGCTCACAGCCTTTGTGCTTGTGTTGCCACAGTCTGTAGAACCTCTTGACCACCACGGCCAATCTGCAGCGTCTCGGCTAATAAAAACAGGCTGTATCTTATTGCACACCTCCAGACCGGAGTCTCCACTGTGTCAACACTCTGGCCCAATCAGTTTGGATAGTCAGTCTTTCCCTGCCTCACAGCCATGCTGGAATGCAGGGGAGTCAGGGAAGGAGGAGGAGGAGGAGGGGAGGAGGAGGTAGAAGGAAAGGTCCAGGGAGTGGTAGGTACACAGACAGACCCCACCACCACCACCCCATCCCATCCCATCTGTTGACTGACAAAGACCCATGAAACGTAGAGAGTGGAGATGTTGGTGAGGAGAGCAGAGAAACAGATAGAGTAACAGTGGGCTGGTCAGGATATGTTGTCAGCACCGAAAGAGAGTCGCTAGGTGGTTGAAAGCTAATCTAAAGTAAGGAGTTTAATCTTTAACCCACTTTGGTATGTTAGGCAGGTAGGTGGACCACAATAACGCGTGGATTAATGAGTCTCTATATTGCGTGCTCTAAAAACCTTTGTGACCGTGTGGGCGTACGTGTGTGCCTTTGTGTGTGTGTATGTGTGTGTGCACACGTGCAAGTGTGTGAGCTCAGCCATGTGTGTTCCCACAATGTCACATTTAGTGCCAAGTGTTCAGTCCATCTTCAAACATACCGTTATGAAAAGGACGGCAATCAATAAACAGGCGCTTATCTGGGACTTGTTCTGTCCACACACACACACACACACACACACACACACACACACACACACACACACACACACACACACACACACACACACACACACACACACACACACACACACACACACACACACACACACACACACACACACACACACACACACACACACACACACACACACACACACACACACAGAGAAAGAGGAGAGAGAGAGAGAGGGAGGGAGGGAGGGAGGGAGGGAGAGAGAGAGTCTGCTTTACTGTGTCATGTGGCTGAGCTGAGGCTGATCCCAGGCCAAGGGAGTGTGGTGTGAGATTGCTGAGATTCTTGGTTCCTGCCGCCTGGGCACCTAATCCCCCTCACTCCCCCGGCCCTGCTCTCCTCATGAGCTGTGTGTTAAAGGAGGCCTCCCTGCCATCTTAGCCTCTGCTCCCTGCCACTCTGTACATCAGCTCTGTTTAACTCTCACCATGCTTCTCTTCCTTTACATCCCCTCCGTCCTCACTCTCTCTCTCTCTGTTCTCCTTCCTCGCTTTCTCTGTCTTCACTCCTATCTAGCCTTTCCTTCCCTCCCTCCCTCCCTCCCACCCTCTCGTTCCCTTCCTCCCTGATAAGTGGCCTTAAGCGCCCACTCTGCCCCTGTGTGTGCACCGTGCCTTAGCCTAATGGAGTGAGATAAAACGTCTAGAGTGCCACTCTCTGTGTGCTCCTCATGATAGGCCAAGGCCAGGGAATTACTGCTTACAGCAACGCCAAGCGACTGCAATGAATGTACCAAGAAAATGTACCAAGAAAAAGTTGGTAATTTGTCATTATAAAACAAATTATGCCAGGATTGTTACTACATTTGTATATTAGTTACTTAAGCATTACATCACACGCAGGAGTGGTTTGTGACCAATAAACCATGCCTAGGGGTGGTTGTTAGGCCCGAGGCGCAGCCGAGGGTCGTTAGACCCCCCTAGGCATGGTTTATTGGTCACAAATCACGACTGCACGTGGTGTAAAGCTTTTATACAACTGCCAGATTCATCCAACCTTATTTCTATACAATAAACACACATTAATCGAAGATTTATTGAAAAAACCATCCGCCAGAAAAAGTAGTTCCCACAACTCCATGTGGAAGCAGCTTGAAGTGCATCCAACCAAACTAACACATCCAACTGTGTATTATTGGAATGATTGAGAGAAGTTGCCTCATGTGGAAGCAGCTTGAAGTGCATCCAACCAACTAACACATCCAACTGTGTATTATTGGAATGATTGATTGAAAATTTATTAAAACGTTTTCTTTGCCCTATAGGAAAAAAAACGTTTTCTTCGCCCTATTTTTTTATTTATTTCTTTTAGCCTAAACTTAACCAGTTGGAAACCAGGGGTACAGTAATAAAATTAGCAATCAATCAATCAATCAATTCAATAGACCATGCTCACTTAAAACAGCGCTGCTTCTCTCTCAGTCTGACTCCCCCGCTGTTGCAGACAGGAGTGTGTGTGTGTGTGTGTGCGTGTGTGTGTGTGTGTGTGTCACAGTGTGTGTGTGCGTGTGTGTATGTGTGTGTGTGTGTGTGTGTGTGTGTGTGTGTGTGTATGTGTGTGTGTGTGTTTGTGGGTACGCCAGCGTCGGACAGTGTGAGAGAGAACGCTGCAAGAAAGTAGGAAGGAAGAAATTTAAATCAATCAATTAATCTATCAATCAATCCGCCAGCGTCGGACAGTGTGAGAGAGAACGCTGCAGTCGGAAAGTAGGAAGGAAGAAATTTAAATCAATCAATTAATCTATCAATCAATCCGCGATTTTTCTTTTGTTCTAGATTGAGTCAAGACCCATCAATTACATCATCCAACATTGTTTAAAATACTAACACGTTCCCCTTGACAGAATCGCTTTATATTTAGTCGTTATGACGCTATCAACATATCCATTTGTTAAAGATTATTGTCCGCCATCTTGTTTTTTCCGACGGAGTGATCCGGCGGAGTGATGTGATTCGGTGGTGGGCGGGTCCTGGGACCAGGAGCGTGGATTATGAAGGATACATACGTGTAAATGGACTGTTTCAGCCAATCAGAATAGAGAAATTTGCATGCCGTTGTATAATTTGTAATATCTTTGAGTGTGAGTGGAAAGTTTGCATGTGTTCCGGCGCTTTAATGAAGTTGATGCTGTTTCCAGACAGCATGACAGGAGGGCTGTGGCTGTAGCCTGGTCCCTGCCTGGTCTGGTGGTGCACCATAGGCCGCAGTGTATAGTAGGCTACACACACACACACACACACACACACGCATGCACGCACACACACACACACACACACACACGACACACACACACACCACACACACACACACACACACACACACACACACACACACACACACAAACAGACACACCACAGATACACACACAACATACACAGCACTGATACACATACACACTATTGATACACACATACACACCTCATAAACACACATGATTGACACACACACATACACACACTACCAACACACACACCACGATATACACACACCACCGATACACAGCAAAACACACACACACACACCACCGACACGCACACACACACACACCACTGACACACACACACACACACACACACCACTGACACACACGCGTGCACACGCACACACACACGCCACTGATACATGCATACACATACACACACCACCGATACACACACACACACACACACACACACACACACCACTGACACACACACACATATACACAGCACTGATACACACACACACACACACACACACACACACACACACACACACACACACACACACACACACACACACACACACACTATTGATACACTCGTACACACCACTCATAAACACACGTGATTGACACCACACACTCACACCACCAACACACACACCACCGATACACACCGACACACACACACACACCACCGACACACACACACACACCACCAATATACATACACATCACCGATAAACATATACACATATACACACACACACACACACACCACCGATACACACACACCACTAACACGCACACACCAAAAATACATACACACACATACCACTGTCCACTGATATGCACATACACACACGCCTGGTAGAAGACATTGGAGTCTAATGAAATATAGCAGCTCCGAGTTCAAAGGCTCCGCAGTAGGGCCTGTTAGAGGTAGGTCGCGTGATGGAGATGTTTCCAGAACCTTTATGATGGTAGAGTAATTTCTCTCTGTTCGTTTGATGGAGTCGGCAGGAGCCCGTTGTTCTGGAG